>NC_079395.1:19960708-20069064 GCF_029220125.1 Pseudoliparis swirei | reverse complement strand
AAATGAGGATTTATTGTTCTGAAAGGCACGCTGCCGAGTAAAGAACACATTGTATGGCGATTATGTACTATGTTTAAAAGCAGTTACGAGTTTGAGATTGAGGAGGATACTGAGAAACAACGAGGTAACTCAGCTTAATACTGAAAAAATACAAGAGCAGAAAGGAGGGGGAGACAAGCAGTTGCGCGGCTCCGCTGAGGGCACGCGCCTTTCACACAACAGAGCAGCCCCTCCTCTACCCACTTAGCTGCGCGCGCCGTCCTCCACCCTGCAGGCACCCAGAGCGAGCCAAGTTGAGAGCAGAACAGAGCAAGAACAGTAACGGAAGAATTCCTTTTGAAGATAACTATTAGTTAGTAGAGTGTGCGACCATCTTTTACTTTTTGAAATGATGTTTTAAAGAAATGCATTGTTTTGCCAAATTTTTAATTTTTCTTTAAATTAACTAATCAGTTGCCCGGCTAGCTCAGTCGGTAGAGAATGAGACTTCTAATTCAAAGGTTGTAGGTTATTCAGTTTTAAATTGATCCCCTTTATTATTTTATATAGTCATCTATTTTATATTTTTAGTATAATTTTTCCTCAGTCTCTCTTAAAGATTTGACCCCTTTCAAGCATAACTGCAGTTTTTTCAGCCACAAGGCACCTCTCTTAGCAGTTCAGATAAGAAAAAAGAATAAAAGAAAAAACTGAGAAAAAGGTTGATGTTTCTAAGATAATGATGATGCCACCATTTGATGGTGAGGGAGGAGCAGCCTATTTAGGTAGAATCAGAGAGTTGTAGAACGACAAACTAGGGAAAGATTTCCTTGAGGATAGCATGACTGAACAGTTTTTAGGTTATCAATAGAATCATCAGTGACTGTGACCATACAGACCGAACTGAAAGGGATAGTAGGACTAAAGTACATGAACTTCTATGACTTGGAAGCTCAGGTCAGACGCCATATAGATACAAATAAACAAGAGCAGGGAAAAGATGACTTGACCAAAGCAGAAGTAAATGGCACAAGCCACGGTGCAGCAGACTGCAGCACAACTACATAGTCCGTATCCAGCTCCTCCTCCAAATCCATAAGCACTGATCTATCAACAGCCACAGCAAGCCACGTTTGCACCGCTTCAAGCTTAGTTCCCTCAAACCTTATGTTCCGCAACAGGCGGGTCAGCAGCCTATAAATGGGGCCCACAACAGAGAGATAATATGCATAAAAGAAGCCCGTTCAGGAGTAAGAGGGGTAACAACTGGAGCAACGGAGGCTTTAGACGAGTATTAATAAATTTTTAATTATAGTCAGGCTGGACATTGGGCTAATTTTTGTCCTTATCCACCACAGGGTTAGCAGTCTCAGTCAGGACCGCTTCAGTACTCCCATAATGTCAACCCCGCCATAACAAGCACCCAACACATAGCCACAGCCACAAGGCAACAGTGATCCACGGCACCAGGCCCGGACCAGAGACACAGAATTAGGCGTGCCCAGATCCAACAGCTGACAGCGAACTGTACCCACTAAACAGAAATGTGCCACACCCACTAGTCACCCAATGAGACTAAAGAGACACTGAACAGGAAGCAAAGGGTCCGGTGGGACAGAGTAGATGATGATGACATCACACCTCTGCATTACACCAGCCAGCAGTGGAGACTTTGGTTCAAAGTCCTGCATCCCGACTCGCCACCAGGGGACCAAAAACATTGTGCCCTTAACTACACCTTGATACAAGATGAAATCTGAGATCCTGAGGGAAGGCCTGCAACACGAGATTGAGGTTCATGAAAACCCAACTGTGGAGGCTTGGAGATCTATGCAGAGAAGCAAGGAGTAGCAGCGGCTGTTGAATGAACACCAGAGTTGCAGATTGTATGTAGTCGTCGACACTGCAGCTCCACATCACAGTGTTGGTCCAGAGTGGAGGCACAGAGAAGAACAATGGTGAAAGCAGAGGTTGAGGCTACGGACTGGTGCACACACAAAATTAACACTTGCATTACTCCACATTTGAGAACATGTAAAGAACTGCACACACATCGGAGGTCCAGTTAATATTAGAGACACATGCTAAGACACATGCTTAGACACACACATAGTAGAGAGAACACTGATCATGGGGACACTGACAACATGCTAAATTTATTTCCAGACACTTTTAGGACTGAAGGGTGAACTGATGTGTGACTGATTCCGATAGCTCCCGTAGAGGTAGAGTTAAAACCGCGTGCGATTCCAATTTAATCGTCACCAGCATCCCTTAAGGATGGAACAGACTGTAGATATATTTTTTAAATCATAGAATGGTTGTTATAGGCAGGTGTAATGGAGAGGACGAGGGCTCCCTGGAATACATTAATTAATTAATTTCCTAAACCTGAAAAATGGGCCTTGATTTGGGGCCAATAAATAAATTTGTAACCCGCTCTTTAATAATTAGGCTGACTTATTTTGACATTCCTAACCCAAGCACAATGATGACGCTGTGAGTTCAGACAAGACATGGTTCTCCTGCATTGATTTGACAGACGCATGCATTTGTAATTTTATTTCTCTCTTTTCTTCGAGAGGTTGACTGTTTATTAAGATTATTATTATTGAAAAGGACGGCTTTAGGAATTCCATCCTATTTCAAAAGAGGGATAGAAGCACACAACAATCTATGTTGAGGACAGACTAGTAAGACGAGGGACCAGAGGACCAGAGGACCCAGAGAGCCGGAGGAGACGCTGACGCGGACCAGAGGAGCAGAGGAGCAGAGGAGCAGAGGAGCAGAGGACCCAGAAGGACCAGAAGGACCAGAAGGACCCAGACCAGGATGAAGCAGACGACGCTGACCCAGCCAGGGTTGAAGCAGATGAGTTGCAGCGGGGACCGGATCGTCAACTGGTTATCAGGATGCCAACCTGCTACTCACCAGCCGCTAGGATGCAAGACCCCCCCACCTGACCACTCTCAATTTCATCTCTTTCCTTCGACACCTGCACATTCACACAGACCTACTGACTTCCCTAGGATGGAAGATCTAAGAGGGTGGATCGGAGTACCACATGACAGAAACCACGCCCCTATTTCCATCCCTAACAGAGAGACACTCTCTCCCCGAGAAATAGGTATCTTACAGATCTTATGGGACCTTAATCTAGGCAACGAAAGATCATATTTCAGGAGACTTATTCACGTCAAATGGCAGAGCTAAGACAGGACGAGGAGACCAGGACACATAGCCACTTAGGGAGGCCAGGCCATGACAAGATCTGGCATAAAGAGGGAAATAAATATTCCCAGAGGAAGGGTTCACATCCAGCGGATGTGAAAAAAGAGGGATTTGTAAAGAATATATATTATAGCTTAGCACAGCCTAGTATTGTTTGCATAAATATTATGTGTAAGATGGAAAACACTGAATGGAAGTTAAAATCTCCGGCAGAGCACTCTGGTGCCTGACTGATCTAAAGAAAGATAACAGTGACACTTGGTGAGGTTTTGTGAGCCCCCCCCCCCCCCTCCGCATCCACACATTCCGGAGGTGATCACATACAAAGAGCTCTCTATACCTCAGAGCAGGGGTGCTCACACTTTTTCAGCATGCGAGCTACTTATTATGTGACCGAGTCAAGGCGATCGACCGACGGGGTGCTAGTGAGTGCGCGAGCCGAAGGATTGTTGACTGGGGTGCTAGTGAGAGTCGCGTGCGAGCCGAAGGATTGTTGATGGGGGGGGGGGGGGGGGTGCTAGTGACTTTTTTTTTGTTGTTGCTCCGTCCCGATGCGCGCAAACCGGTGTCGGAGCTCCGCGGTGCACGAGACGGCGGGCAGAGGACTGTTAACGCGACACGTAGAGACATAAATGACATGCTGCTGCTGTAATGTGGCGCCAGAGAGAAAGTGACAGGGGGGCGGGCCAATTTTTTTTTAGGTCATGCGATCTACCATACAACGCCGCGATCGACTGGCAGGTCGCCGCGATCGACCGGTCGATCGCGATCGACGTATTGAGCACCCCTGCCTCAGAGCATAGGAAGGGAACAGAGACATTTACCTCACCGGACCGATAGATAAGGAAGGGTCCAGATGTGGCCATTATTCTCCTTTTAGACACTCGAGGCCACTCACTGACCCCTCTGACACACACACACACACACACACACACACATGAAGGGCTCCTTTTGACAAATGACCTCCAGCACATCCCACCTCGGAAGAGATAAGATTATCTTAGGAAACTCCCCAGCTCAGACAAAGGAAGCTACATGTGAATTCCATCTTTCTTCCCACACTCTTTTTCACAACATATGCACTCATTGGCAGACGAGAAGAACCAATTAAGGAGCGACAATGGTGGAAGCAGAGGAACAAGAGCCAATGAGAAAACCCCACCCCCTTATCTCCTGATCAATCAGAACTGTTCCTTTCGGCTATTTAAAATGGCTGCACACTCTGAACCGGGGTCTTCTCTCCAGCGCTGGGGCCACTGGTCCCAGCTGAGGAGGGGGGTCCATGCATGATGTCTACTTGTATCCTGATTTCTGAATAAAACGCTAACAAATGTAACGTAGAAGTCTACCGCTCTTTCTTCCCGTGAGTACCGTCCAGGTGGTGTGTCGCTGTCCAACTCCAACAATACATATACATAAAAACATATAGTTATCTATATTTGTTTTCTTATGCAAGGTTAATGAGTGGCTCTGGTGATTATTCAGAGTATTCAGAGTAGATTGGTGAATTCTAGAGCTGCCGGTTCTTAGCTAGGCTCGCCGTTTCCACCTGTCTATAGCTTAGTCTATATGCTAAGCTAAGCTAACTATCTCCTATCTAATACAATAATAATAATACAAGCACAGAGGCTGTCCACTTATCTGGAAAGGAACAAGTACATTGATACATCTGTACAGAAAGCAGGCATTCCTGGTTTCTCTAGTTGCCTGGAACATACTAGTATGATTTGGCACCAGATCCAAACAGCTAAGAAGGACAAGAGAGACCTCTATGTCATCGACCTGGCCAATAGCTTTGGCTCAGTTCCCCATGAACTCCTCTGGGAATCCTTCAACTTTTTCCACGTACCAAAACCCATCACTACACTGGTAAAGACCTATTTCCAAGACCTGCCATTGTGTTTCACAACAAATGGAGTTTTACAGAACTTAGTTCGGGAGCAATGACCACGCCCCGAACGTAGCTCACTTCCGCTTACGAGAGCATTTAAACCGAGCACACCTGCCCATCTCCCCGTAACTCTGTCTCTACATCCCGTAGCAGCATGGACACAGAACTCTCACTCACCGCTTCCGATGCCGACCTCTTCGCAGACGAGCCGATAACGCCCGAAGACCCAGAGACCCCACCGTCTCCCGCCATACATCGCCGCCGGCGACCGCGACATACAGTAAGCGTCACTCACGGCTCCGGAAACCGATCCCCGGGCAGCCCCGACGCCATCGGCCCCTCACAATCCAACAGCCCCGGGCGGAGATCCCGTCTCCGTCGCCCGAGGGACATCGCCCCTCCCCGACGGCACTCTTCCAGCCGCTCGAACGCCAGCCGCTCGAACGCCAGCCGCTCGAACGCCAGCCGCGATCGGTCTCCACGCCGACGCCCCGCCGAGCGCCGTACTCTAAACAACGCCGGGTGGACAGTGCGTAAATTGAAAGATGCACTCACCGAGCGCAACATCCCGTTTTTCGAATCCGACAGGAAAGCACGATTATATCAACGCCTGACTGAACACCAGCGGAACACCACGGCACTTCCGGGTTCCCAGCGCCGCGCCAGCAGCAACGCCGATGACGTCACTATGCGAACCACGGCCGCAGCAGCGCTGCCTCACACAGAGGGCCAGGTTGCATCGCAACCCCCCCAGCATGCCCTCAACCCAGAGGCCACCCACCCGGCAGGCTCCCGCGTACAGCCTTCACTTCCACCCCATGCACATGCTTCCTCCCATCCAAGCACCTCTTCCCACCCCTCCGCTGTTCCGTTCCCTCCCCCCTACGCCTACCCCTACCCCTTTCATTACCCTTCCCTCCCCCATCTCCCACACGTGTGTAATACTAACCTGCATACAACCTTTCATTCCACAGGTCAGCCAGCATCAGTTAACAACTTCCTTCCACAGCACGTACCTCCACCCGCCAGGCCCACCTAGCCATAGCAACACCTCCAGCACACCCACCCACCCGACCATCCCGTTATCTAACTCCATCAGGCAGCAGATTCTCACTGGTAACTACGTCGACCTCGCCCATCTCATCCACCCATCAGCTAGCAACACCCAGACCCCTAGAGAACTGCTCACCATATTCGGCCCCGTCGAGCTGAGCCAGCCTCTCCCCGCCCGGTCCAAAGAACTCACGACAACGGAGTTCGCGTACGCTTTCTCCCTGTACCGCGGCGTTATCTGCTCCGCCCTACCCGACCGCAGGCCCGAGCTGGACAACTACTTAACGTTAATCCTCAATTTAGCCTTGCGGTTCGGCAACAACGGGTTCTATAGCTACCACGTCCTGTTTGCTTCGAGGCCGCCGCGTGCAACAGTACAACCAGGGCACATATTGGGAACCCTCGACCCAGAATTATATTGTCGAGTTTTGCATCCCGCCCCTCCCTTAACTGCGAGCTCTGCAGCGCACCAGCCCACCCAGCCTCCTCATGCTTCCTCTCTGCAACTCAGCCGCAACCAATTCCCCTTAAACAAAGTCCCACCTCCCACCACAGCCCGCCCCCCCCAGCACCCCGCCCCCACCCCATCAAACCAGCCCCCCGCCCTCCCGCCAAGGATACAGACCGGAGAGGAAGACCCATCCTCTACCAGGGCGGAAAGACGGTCTGCAACAATTTCAACGACCTGGGATGCAACGCCTCCAGCTGTCGATTCCTCCACACCTGCTCCAAAATCAACCTGCCCCCATAACCCTCTAAAACACAAGCTCTGTAAGTACCTCGGGACACCGATTAACATCCCCGCGTTAGCCTCCGCACTGGAGGGACACCCAGACCCCCAGTTCACGAGTTATCTTTTACAAGGTCTCACTCACGGTTTCCACCCAGGCGTATCTGCAGTACCACAGTCTTCCTTTACGTGCAAAAACCTGCAGTCAGCCACCGCCGAGCCCGACATAGTTGCCAAACTCTTAGCCCAGGAAGTTAAAAACTCATTCATGATCGGCCCACTCACCAGCCCACCTTTCCCCATAGTTAGAATAAGCCCCATCGGAATAGCTACCAGGAAATATTCGGGCAAAAAGAGGCTAATTATAGACCTCTCAGCACCTCGCGGCTCCTCAACCCCAAGCATCAACAGCCTCATCCCCAGCGCAGACTGCTCCATGCAGTACGCAACAATTGGCCATGCCACATCCCTCATCCGCCTCGCAGGCCGAGGAGCCTGGCTGTCCAAAGCTGACATCACCAGCGCTTTTAAAATAATGCCCATCCACCCGGATTACTGGCACCTCTTCGGCGTCTCCTGGAACGGCGCTTACTACTTTGCCGTACGCCTGACCTTCGGGTGCAAAAGCAGCCCCAAAATCTTTGACTGCTTATCCGAGGCACTCTGTTGGGTCCTAGCGAATGTCCATAAACTCCCCTACGTCATCCACCTCTTGGACGACTTCCTCACCGTCACACCACCTTCCTCCCCGCACACGGCCTCCATGCCCTGACCTCCTTGTTCCAGGAACTCGGCGTCCCCTTTCTGCAGAGAAACCGCAGGTCCCAGCACGTCACTGGAATTCCTCGGCATCACCCTCGACTCGGTCCTATTCCAAGCGTCTCTACCCTCGAGAAAATCAACCGCATTTCCTGATTATCTCCAATTTCCTCCTGACCCCCACATGCACCAAGCGCCAACTCCTCTCACTGCTAGGCCACCTTAATTACGCCATTCGTATCATTCCCCAAGGTCGTTCCTTCTTGTCCCACCTTCTCTCAGTCGCCGCTCACCGAAAACCTCCAGACACACGTCACGCTCGACAACGCATGCCAAACAGAGCTTAAACTATGGCACCAGTTCCTCTCCTCGTGGAATGGAATCTCCTTCTTCTATGATGACCACATTACAAAACCGGAAGACATCCAGCTCTACACAGACGCAGCACCCTCAATAGGCTTCGGCGGCCTCTTCGGCAACAAATGGTTTTCAGCCGATTGGCGGTGGAATTTCGTCCCTGACTCCCTCCTCCGCGATCTCAGAATTATATCCCATCGTCATCGCAGCCATTCTTTGGGGCCTGAATGGTCCAAAAGACAATAACTTTTACACCGACAACAGCGCAGTAGTTGACATAATCAACAAAGGGCGGTCACGCTGCCTAGACATCATGCAGTTCATGCGCAGACTAACCCTAATTTCGGCCCGGTGTCAGTTCATCATCAGAGCCACCCACATCCCAGGTCACAAAAACCTCATCGCCGATTCACTCTCCCGTTTCTCATTTCAGAAATTCAAACGATTAGCACCAGCCTCGGAACCCCAGCCGACTCCGGTCCCACCGTTTTCAGCCACCATCTTCATCTGACCCCTCAACTACGACACCTGATCTCCGCCTCCCAAGATGCCATCATCACTAGCGTCGCACCACGAACACTGTCTTTGTACCTCACAGGATGGCACAGCTTTAAAGCTTTTCACGTCTTTGCCGGCTTGCCATTCCCATCACTCGACGTCCTCACCCTCACAAACTTCGTCACATACGCCCACTCCCGCACCATCAGGTCAGCGACCATAAAAGTCTACCTAAGCGGAATCAATTTCCTCACCAAACTGTCCACAGGGGCGCCCTGTCCCGCCACAAACCACTCGCACATAGCCATGCTCCTTAAAGGCCTGCGCAACACCGAACCTATCTCTGCGCCTAAACGCCTGCCCCTCACTCCAGACCTCCTCACTCGCTGCATCCAGACACTCCGTTCAGGCTACCTGTCTCCATTCATGGACAAAACGCTAGAATCCATGTTTCTGCTAGCGTTTTTTGGGTTCTTGCGTTGCTCCGAGTTTACCACTCCGACCTCGGTCCACCACCCGTCGCTACACGCCACCATTTCCGACGTCTCCATCCATCCTCCCGACACCATCACATATCTCCTCAAACGCAGCAAGACTAACCAGCACGGTCCACCTCAGCGCGTCTACCTCTTCCGCCAAGAATCGTTCCTGAGTCCGTACGAGCCCATCTGCGACTACCTAAACTCAAGATCAACGAGCCCAACCCAAGACCCCCTGTTTATCACCGAGACAGGGAAGGGGCCACGGTCCTGGTTCCTCCACCACTTCCGCCAGGTCCTAGCCAGATCCGGCATACCCCCCGCGTCATACTCGTGCCACTCTTTCCGCATCGGCGCCGCCTCCGCTGCCGCAAGCCGAGGAATACCCGACCACGTCATAAAGATGCTCGGCCGGTGGTCCTCCTCCGCATATCTCTCCTACATTCGCTCCAACCTGAACGCCATCAGGAACGCTCACCGGTGCTTGTCTACCTGAAGCTACCTTTTGGGGGATTCAGCCTTCCGAAGCTTCAAGAGGAGACAACCCCACCCACAGTCTCCACTCCCGTTCCCGCAGCTACGGGACACCGCAACCCGCCGTCTCACCCGCCGACCTTCTCTCTCACACCCACCTAACCCCTCTACCTCCCTTACCTCTTACCCCTCGACCGTCATCCCGTTCCACTCGACCCCATCCCTACATCCCTCATCCCTACATCCCTTCCCCTCGACCCCTTTTCCTTTTCCTCTCTTTCGCAATAAACCGATCAAACTCATATCGCTATCAGCGTGGTCATTGTTAGTGAACTGACTTCACAACAACATGGAAGCGCTTGGAAGTAGGCATAATGGCAGGCTGTACAATTTCACCTCTGGCCTTCACTATGGCCATGGAAGTCATCATCAGGGCATCGAGATGGGTGTTCGGCGGTGAGAGAACTAAGGAAGGGTTCCGTGGTGAGAGAACTAAGGAAGGGCTCCGTCTCCCACCTATACGAGCATACATGGATGACATGACTACACTGACCACCACTGCAGCATGCACCAGGCGGCTACATCCAAGACTGCAGGATAACATCAAGTGGGCCCGGATGAAAATCAAGCCAAGCAAATCTCGAAGCATCTCCATAGTCAAGGGACAGCTTAAAGATGTGAGGTTCTGTATTGAGATGACCCGATACCAATGGTGTCTGAGCAACCCGTCAAGAGCCTGGGTAGATGTTACAACAAAAGCCTCCGGGATAAAGATCAAGTGCAGCAAATAAGGCAGGACATGCAGCAAGCAACATCAGCCCTGAGACACCAAGACATTGTGGGGAATATCCAGCATGGAAGAGTGCCTCTTTGGCCTAGCACCAAGCAAACCAACATTCCATAAGGCAGGGGTGTCAAACTCATTTTCACCGAGGGCCACATCCGCCTCATGGCTGCCCTCAAAGGGCCGGTTGTCACTAACACGGTATAATTCTAACTACTCTGGAACTGTCTTTGCATTTGTTTATTGTTTATTTAGGTGTACTTATATAAATGTATAACTATATATGCAAATATTTAATATTATAAAATAAATCTATTTAATTTCATAATATTTATTTTAACCCACATTACTTTATCAAAGATCAAACAAACATTATTACATTAACTTTGTTAAAAGCTTTGTCACAGTTGAGACAGGTGGTTCTCCACTGGTCTTGGACAGTGGTTCTCCACTGGTCTGGGCAGTGGTTCTCTACTGGTCTGGCTTTGGGATGCACTATCACCCCTGAATGACAAGCTGAGACCTAAATCGAGGGACATTTTTAACTTCTCAAATGTATTTTATTAAAAGATGGTGCAGTTTGAACCTGAGAGTTCAGAATATCACAGTATGCACAACAAAACTATTTAGTAATATTCCCTTTTACAGTCAATTATGAACCAACAAGTGAATCTTAAGGACACATACATTACTACTCAGTAACTTCAGACTTTAAAACATGTCTAAACAATGCTTTCATGCATAAACATGAAATAAGAAAGTCTGGTTTTTAAAAGCCTCAAAAGATGTCATTCATGTCTCACTCACTGAACCTATGACACATAAAGCTGCTCTACAAGTCAGAGTCTTGAGGAGCAGCTTTTATACACAAACTATAAATATATTAAACAAGGGTAATTAAAAAAGATTCACATATTCAACATTAACTTTTCTTCTGACTATATTATGAATACTGAACAACATGAAGCAGCACTCACTTCAACCTTAGTGACCACTGACATACATACTGACACACATGATGGAGGAATTCATAACAGGGGAACTGGGGATGTTTGTTTATACAAAGTCAATGTGGTCACACACGCACACACGCGCGTCTGGATGTCCACCGGGCGCGTGAACGACAGGACGCGAAAAATGCGCCTCATTCGGGCTGATTTTTTCAACTCGGGCGGTAAAAGTACCTGAGACTGTTGAAATGCTCCGCGTGACGTCACTGACGTCATACCGTTGAATCAGAACCTACGGAGGATATCGATCGTCTGGAAGCGGCCGTCATCCAGACGCAGCTCCTGGAGAAGCTGCGTGCGGCTACGGATAATATAATATGTAATATTTATATTATTAACCCAGACTCGAGGGCTTGATTGTCCGACGTGTGTGGGACTTCCTCAACAGAACAAAGAATGTGTATTTCTTCCGTGGTGGACGGTGGTAACAAACTGTTATATGCCACGATAAGCCACGCCCCCTCTCCGGCGCTTCTAGCGCGAGTGAAGAAAACGCGACAAACAGCCCGGCGAGTGAACTCACGTGAGTACATTTAGTAAAGCAACGCAAGGGTTCGCCTATCCTCTGGCTGAACGCAGCAGGAAGGAGCGTGAACAGACCGCAGTCCGCTGCAAAAAAAATGACCTTCAAAATAAAAGCACAAGATTTTTTTCCTCCCTTTTTTAAGAAAAGGCATCATATTTATTTCATGCCGTCGCGGGCCACATAAAATGACGTGGCGGGCCACATTTGGCCCGCGGGCCATGAGTTTGACACATAAGGCAACAACATCTGAACGCAGGAAGCTGGTGGTCGAGGAGGTGCACAGACAGGAGGAGACTGCAAGAAGTGCAAAGGCTGTCTCTCTTGCTAAACAAGGGCAATGGACGCGGTGGGAAGGCCTGGAGAGGAGAAAGATCAACTGGAGTGAGCTTTGGCAAATGGAGGCAAGCAACAGCAGCTTCATCATAAGAGCTGTTTATGATGTGCTTCCATCACCAAAAAACCTAATGGTATGGCGACAACCCGACCTGCCCCCTCTGCCCAGCTCCAACGACTCTAAAGCATATAATGACAGGCTGCAAGACCAGCCTCTCACAAGGCCGCTACACCTGGAGGCACAATCAGGTCCTCAAGAGACCTGACTGCAGCACTTGAGATCAAGAGGAGTGCAACCAATTCATTCCCTCCAAAAATAAGCAATCCCATTAAAACAACAACATTCATCCGGGAGGGACAGAAAAGGCCCAAGCATCCTTCTACGCAGCCAGAAACTGGACACCTAGCCATGGCCCGGGACTGGAAGATGCTTGTCGATATTGGCCAGCAACTCATTTTTCCACCTGAGATTGCTTCTACCAACCTCAGGCAAGACATGTTACTCTGGTCACCTTCACGAAACGCGGTGTATATCATAGAGCTCACAGTCCTGTGGGAAAACTCTGTTGAAGAAGTCTACGAGCGAAAGAAACTGCGTTACACAGAGTTGGCAACAGACGCAACTCAGCGTGGCTGGAATGCAAAAGTCTGGCCAGTTGAAGTGGGATAAAGAGGATTCGTGGCTTCTTCCACCATCAGGTTGCAAAAAGAACTTGGAATCCATGGACAGGCACTGCGGCAGACCGTCAGAGCAGTTTCTCAAGCAGCTGAAAGAGGCAGCCAGTGGATCTTGATCAAACGGAAGGACCCTTGCTGGGCTATACTTTCATGACCCCCCACCCCCACCTGAGAACCCAATTCAGATCCAACCTGAGGAGGGCATATGAGGTGACCGCAGTCAGCTGTAGGGCTGGCTCAGGGAGGAGGATGCCCCTGCCTTGCATAGTCCCATAGGAAATCTTAATTGGGCATGGGACACAAGCTAAGGCCTGATCACACATGGGACACAAGCTAAGGCCTGATCACCCTTTAGCTGGCCACCTTTGATGGTGTCCAGCTTTAGTGATTAAAGGCCGAAACACCCACTGATTCGAAGGCACACTACTGAGGATGGGTCCCAAAATTGACATCTTAACCCAGTCTAAGAAATAAACCTCCCATGCCACTCTGTCAACATCACGGTGAATATCATGTGAGTGCATACCATCTATTGGCACAATGGACAGTTTTAACATCTCGTCCCGTGTTTTATGATTCTAGCACCAGCCTCATAGTGTTGCACTGATACTGAATTAGAATGCCACTGATGTTCTCATCCAACTCTCTGCATGTAAACAAAAAGAATCTCCAAAATGTTGTACTGTTCCTTGAAAAATGTAAGACCTCTATCAACACGTGGTTGATGCGAAAAAACAAAGCTACAAACACGAGCTGGAAAACACATTAGCATCACGGGACAATGGTCAGACGTGCAGTGTGGAACTCTTACCCATCATGGCGTCTTTCCGGGACGTGTGTTCGCCCTTGTTGCCATGGTAACTGGCGTTGCCGGTCGAGTCGTAGTCCGCCTTCCTCTCCTTCAGTGCCACCATCTCCCGAGGGGAAACTGGGGCGCTCGCTGCACACACAAAAACGGGGGGGGGGGGGGGGGGACGACACAACGACATCTTAGACCTTCGCTCCAACACATCATCAATACTTTAGAATTCAGAGGGGTGGAGGGACACCGCTCACATCACACTGCGAGTCCCTTCATGGCAGAGAGGTCAGATGGATTTGGACATTTTAAGCACTTCAGGTTTTGTATTTTACCTCGACAAAGACACAGCAGTCACTGTCCCACTGAAATAAGTCGGAAACGGATGCTGCTTGTGGGTATTCTTCACAAATCTGGCATCTGGATTTTTGACCAGGGTGTGATTTAAAAGAGGTAAATATTGAGGTGTCCCCCCCCCTGCATCTGATTTATTCTTTTCTCTGTCTCCTCTTTCTGTCTGGCTGCAGGCCACTGGTCCTTTAATCTCTGTCTGTCTTGGCATTACTCACCCACATCAGTAGCGTTTCCTCTCATATTCAAATCATCAACGGTCCTTCACATGGAGCCTGCCAGCCTCTTTGTGCGGCTGCATCTGTGGCTTTGTCTCGCTTCTGTTTCCCACTTTTAGCATTAATAATATAATATAATAATAAATATAGCTGCAAGCAGCGATGTGCGGGTCCTCGTTCCTCCTTCGCATGTCGGGGGTACCAGCCGAACGCCGGCTCCCTCGGCCGAGAACGCAGGCCCGCCGGTCGGGTGTTTTACCGTTCGTCACGTGACACTGATTTTATTTTACACCCGTTGGATGTTCATTGGTCCATATTGTCTAAACGCAATGAGATATCAACAATCTTTCAAAGATTTTAGATGGCATTTAACTAAAAATGAAGGACAGCAAGTTTTGTATGAATCGGACCCAGCATTTAGGAGTTAAAAATAACGTGTTTTTTACAAAATTCAAAATGGTGGAAAATCTAAGTAGGCAGAGCTTATGGTCATAACTTTATTTTTTGTAAAGTCCAAGCGGAAATGTATGCCAAATTTCAAGTCAATTTGTCATTGGGGGTAAAAACTGTGGGCTTTTGAAAGTACGAAATTTCATAGAAGCATTTCTTGGTTGGGGTATGCGGTGTACGGCCAGTCAACGTTTGCTGGGAGGTAATAAGAACAAGAAAAATAATTCCTTGAAAAACAATAGGTTCCTCTACAACGAAGTCGTCACGAGGACCCTAATACCTCAGAGATCAATTATCTGGTGATGTGTTTTCTGTAGACGGCATTGCCCTAGCATCCAACACCACTGTAAAGAATCTTGGCGTTATCTTTGATCGGGACTTGTCCTTTAACTCCCACGTAAAGCAAATCTCAAGTACTGCATTCTTTCATCTACGTAATATTTCAAAAATCAGGCACATCTTGTCTCAAAAAGATGCAGAAAAATTGGTTCACGCGTTCGTTACTTCGAGACTGGATTACTGCAACTCCTTATTATCAGGCTGCTCTAATAAGTCTCTTAGGTCCCTCCAGTTGATCCAGAATGCTGCAGCTCGTGTTCTCACTAAAACTAAGAAAAGAGATGACATCACTCCTGCACTAGCTGCTCTGCACTGGCTCCCAGTAAAATCAAGAATCACTTTTAAAATTCTTCTCTTAACGTACAAAGCCTTGATTGGTGATGCACCATCATATCTTAAGGAGTTTGGATTACCATATTGCCCCACTAGAGAGCTGCGCTCACTAAATGCGGGACTACTTGTAGTTCCTAGAGTCTTAAAAAGTAGAATGGGCGCCAGAGCCTTTAGTTATCAAGCTCCTCTTTTATGGAACCAGCTTCCAATTTCAGTCCAGGAGGCAGACACAGTCACCTCATTTAAGAGAAGACTTAAGACTTTCCTCTTTGACAGAGCTTATAGTTAGGGCTGATTCAGGTTCACCTGGTCCAGCCCCTTGATATGCTGCTATAGGCTTATAGCTGCCGGGGGATGTTTTAGGATGCACTGATGCATCCTCTTTTTTCTCTCCTTAGGGATGAATTTTCATCTCTCAATCACACGTTACTAACTCTGCTTTCTCCCCGGAGTCCTTTTGACTTCACGTCTCAGAGGGTCATCGGACCCTATGAGACGGCATAGATCCTATCTGCCTGATGGATCATCGAGGTCTGGGTCGTGGAATTCCTGCTACCGACTACGGCACTGTCCTGTTGAGACTCCGCCCACTGTTGAGACTCCGCCCACTCCTCCTCCCCACCGCCATCTGCCTGATGGATCGTGGAGGTCTCCATCGTGGAATATGCCTACTATGAACTATTCATACACTCTGTCATATTCATTGAATGTATTTTAACTCTAATCTGTCCTTCTGTACACATTACATATATTGCACCTGTCCATCCTGGAGAGGGATCCTCCTCTGTTGCTCTCCTGAAGGTTTCTTCCCTTTTTTTCCCCCCTGAAGGGTTATTTGGGAGTTTTTCCTGATCCGATGCGAGGTTTTGGGACAGGGATGTCTATGTGTACAGATTGTAAAGTACTCCGAGACAAATTTGAAATTTGTGAAATTGGGCTCTACAAATAAACTGAATTGAATTGAAATATACGGGGATGCGTTACAATAATAATTTCACGTGTCAATCATGATATAGCCACCTCTCCATGGCCAGTTATCCAAATACTTCTTTTGTTTGTGAAGGATTGCCACAGAAGGAAATCACACAAATGACTTGATGGACCCTCTGCTTGCATGATATTGCGAAACTAAATTAAAAGTTTCATGAGATATGATGGAAACAGATAAACTTGTCTGGTAAAATATTGAGTGCAAAAGTTTCTGGTGTATGATTTATTCTCTTAATAATTCAATACATTTAAATCTATGTATGTATTTGGTACATTTAGTTTGAATAAGTTAGGAAAGCAATGTTTAAATCAAGTCGGATGTTAATGAGCCGAGAAAAGCGGCTGAGCTTCCCACAAACTCACGACAGCCGTTATTTGGAGGATTCGGTGTGAAAATGAGAACAAATCTCACGGCTGCGATTGAGAGAACGTAACAACGGTCTGCTTACTGCTTTGTAGCTTTTTCTGTAACAGCCCTGAAATGTCCTCAGTGAAACACTGATCACATATTTTTTCTCTCCTAATTTTTTTAATGTTCGTGAACATCACAGGATTTTGTCATGAGTCCAATAATTGTGAAACCAGGAGAGCCCACATTTGTCAAACCCTAATCTGGTGCAACTGCAAGGATGGCACAGTGATCTTCCGGTGACTTTTGCAGTTTGACGGTTAACACAGCCACAAGTTCGTTACGTGTTTTATTTTGTTTCGACTGGACTGGTGGAACGATTGATGGAGGACAAACAGGAGGATGGGACAGTTGTGTGAACTCACCAACCCTGTATCACAAAAATTACGTTCCCCCAGACCTAAAATGCAATTTGCAGTTACGTTTGACTGAAACGTATTTCTCTACAAATTACGTTTGACTGAAACGTATTTCTCTCCAGATTACGTTTGTAGATGGCGCGGCTGTGTCCAGTCGCCGTCGCGGCAGCTCCGCGGAGATTGTGCGCTCTTTTAGTTTTTGTGTTTATTTTTAATATTTTCTTTGCCACAAACACATCGGCACTAACAACATACGACCGCAGCACACTTTTGGACATAAACTTTTGCGCAAAACAAGGGTTTTTGTCCACTTTTTCCATCGATCCAGCGTGGCCGGCAGAGATCGTGCGGCGAACCACAACAACAACAGTGGAGCCGCTACTACGGGAGGCAGCGAAAACATCGAGGGAACGGGCGGAATTCGGAACAGACTGAGAGTTCAAGCCCACCGTCCACCTTTGCCCAGCATCCTTCTTGCTAACGTCCAGTCTCTGGAAAATAAGATGGATGATTTTAGGGCAAGGATCAGATTCCAACGGGACATGCGGGATTGTAACATCTTTTGTCTGACGGAAACATGGCTGAACCCGCTGGTGTCGGATCGAGTCATTTGCCCAATCGAGTCCTTCTCTGTTTACCGTGCAGACAGAACGGAAGAGTCTGGTAAATCTAAGGGTGGAGGGTTTGCTTCATGACAAACAACATGTGGTGTGACCCCAAGAACATTAAGACTCTTTCTCGTTCCTGCTCGCGAACCTGGAACATCTGACGATCTCATGCCGTCCATTCTACCTTCCCGGGAGTTCAGCTCGGTCATCACCACAGCCGTCTACATTCCACCACAAGCGGACACCGACGTAGCACTATCGGACCTACATGATGTGTTATGTCGGCATCAGAACAAGTATCCCGCCGCGGCTGTGGTGGTGGCTGGGGACTTTAACAAGGCAAACCTAAAAAGTCATGCCGAACTTTCACCAGCACATTACGTGTGCTACCAGAGGAAAGAACGTTGGACCACTGCTATACGCCATTCAAGAGAGGCTACAAGGCTGTCTCTCTCCTCCGTTAGGAAATCAGACCATGCCGCCATTTTTCTGCTTCCGGAGTATAAACAAAGGATCGCGGAAGCGGTAGTGACGAGGCGTAATGCGGTGGTCTGACCAATCAGAGGCTGAGCTACAGGACGCTCTGAGTATCGTCGACTGGGACATGATCCAATCCAGTTCCAGTGACGTCAGCGAGTTTGGAAGTAGCAATGAGCCTCATAGCAACGCTTAACGGACACCATCGTCCCCACGGTAAAAGTTAGGGTCTTTCCTAACCAAAAGCCGTGGGTTGATAGATCCATCCGTGAAGCTGTGAACGCCCGTACTGCTGCCTATAACTCCGGTCTTGTATCCGGCAACATGGACGAGTACAAGGCAGCGGTCTATGGACTGAGGAGGCGGTGAAGGGCGCCAAAGGAGGTACCGAGACAGAGTGGAATCACAGATGGAGCAGCGCGACACCAGGCGCCTATGGCAGGGGCTACGGACTATCACAGACTACCAGAGCAGACCCCGCGCAATGGTGAGTGCCGGCGCATCCCTAGCGGACGACCTGAACTCATTTTATGCACGGTTTGAGGCTAGCAACAACAGCGCTAGCTCGCCGGCTAACAACAACACCATTAGCGTAGCCGAGGTGAGTTCTACCGCTGGGGATGAACACACACTCTCTGTGACCGAGCACAGTGTGAGGAGGGCTCTGTTGAGGGTGAACACCAGGAAAGCTGCAGGTCCAGATGGCATATCTGGGCGAGTACTGAAGACCTGTGCTAACCAGCTAGCTCCAGTGTTCACCACAATATTCAACCTCTCCTGGCTGAGTCCGTGGTCCCGCCTGCTTCAAGAGATCCACTATTGTCCCTGTGCCCAAGAATGCTTCTCCAGCATGTATGAATGACTACCGACCGGTGGCCCTCACCTCGGTGGTCATGAAATGCTTTGAGAGGCTGATAAAGGACTACATCTGCGCCTTCCTCCTTCCTCCATGGACCCGCTGCAGTTTGCTTATCGCCCAAACAGATCCACGGATGATGCTGTCTCCCAGGTACTGCACACCACACTCTCTCATCTGGACAGCCAGAGGGGGCTATGTGAGACTGCTGTTCATTGATTATAGTTCAGCTTTCAACACCATAGTCCCTCCAGACTGGCCGGCAAGCTGATTGAGCTGGGACTGAACACCCCTGTATGCTTGGATCCTGGACTTCCTGACCGCCAGGCCACAGGTGGTCAGGGTGGGCAGACACACCTCCAAATCCCTCACCCTGAACACAGGATCCCCAGGGTTGCGTCCTCAGCCCCTACTGTACTCCCTGTACACACATGACTGTGTGGCCAGGTTCAGCTCAACACCATCATCAAGTTTGCGGATGACACAGTGGTGGTGGGCCTGATCTCCGACAACGACGAGAAGGCCTACCTGGAGGAAGTTGCTGATCTGTCACTCTGGTGCCAGGACAACAGCCTCATCATGAATGTCACCAAAACTAAGGAGCTGATTGTGGACTTTAGGAGGGTACAACAACAGAGGACGTACTCACCACTGGGGATTAACGGGACTACTGTGGAGAGGGTGAGCGGTATAAATACCTGGGAGTCCACATCACCGAGGATCTGACATGGTCAACAAACACAGACACTCTGGTGAGAAAGGCAAGGCAGCGCCTCTACCACCTCAGGCAGCTGAGGAAATTTAAAGTTTCCCAGAGGATCCTTCAGTCCTTCTACTCTGGAGCTGTAGAGAGCGTCCTGACAGGAAGCATCACAGCCTGGTTTGGCAACTGCTCCGCTCAGGACAGGAAGGCTCTGCAGAGAGTAGTGCGTTCGGCTGAGCGCACTATTGGAACTACACTCCCACCCTGCAGGACTTGTACACCAGGAGGTGCAGAACCAGAGCCGGCAGGATCATGAAGGATCCTCACCACCCCAACAACAGACTGTTTCAGCTGCTGCGGTCAGGCAGGCGCCTCCGTAGTCACGCTGCAAGAACAGAGAGACTGAGACGGAGTTTCTTTCCTCAGGCCATCAGGATTGTGAACTCCGACCTCACCAGGACCCCCACATAGACCCACACAACTGCCCCTCTTAGGCACACACACACACACACACACACACACACTTACTGTAAATATTGTGTTGTTTTTTATTTGTAAATAGTGTGTACTTGTTGCCCTTGCACATTCCTGCTGAGCATTGCCACTTTCATTTCACTGCACACCCTGTGTGTGTATGTGACAAATAAAACATCTTGAATCTTGAATCTTGAATCTATTTGACGTATTATAATTACAAATACATCTCTGATCAACGTATCTTTGCCGTTTGTTGTCTCTCTTTTTACAATGCTGTTATGAATTGTAAAAAGTGTCCTCTAGTCTTATTTATTATTATATTATATGTTGTTTCGCCTGCGTATTATGACAGCAATAAGCGTTGTAACGGATCATATGAATTGGCATGAAGACTTACTGCTGGTGACTCTCCATTATTTTCTTTCTTTAGGTGACAATACATTAATTAAAACTCGTACACTATCACCACCTTAACAGAGTTAGCCCCATACCGGTCGAATCAACGATTAAACTAGTTATAAAATGCGCATCTGTCCGTAATCTATATAATAAAGTTCGCATTTTAACCTAAAAAAAGGTGCGCTTCCTTTTAACCTTTCAAAATACAAGTCCGATTTATCTGTTAAGCGGAAGTAGGATAAAACGTCTATATTTATTCAAACAATACAATATAAAAGGCATACATCACAATCAATAAGGAAAATGCTAAACAGTCAAACAACTCAAAACAATAAACCCTTCATGGCGTTATTTACAGGCGTGTTTACTTCTCATCAAACAAAAAGAGCAGGTACCCGGAAAAATCTGGGAAATAATTTGGGAATTGTTAATAAACATGATTTACCCTTCAACTTCCACTGATATGCATGCAAACTAATACATCACTTCACACACACACACACACACACACACACACACACACACACACACACACACACACACACACTGACAGAAACACATAGACACTCACATATGTACACACACACAGGCAGAGACACACACATACTCACACACACAAACACACACTCT
Source organism: Pseudoliparis swirei (assembly GCF_029220125.1). Lineage (NCBI taxonomy): Eukaryota > Metazoa > Chordata > Actinopteri > Perciformes > Liparidae > Pseudoliparis > Pseudoliparis swirei. Next base: position 20,047,884 of record NC_079395.1, on the reverse strand, counting down.
CATACGCACACACTCTTACACACGCACACACACAGACAGACACACACTCACACACACACACACAGAATGACAGACACACACACACACACACACATAGACACACACTCAGACACACACACAGATACTCACATACATACACACACAGGCAGAGACACACACTCACACACACACACACACACATACACATACACACGCATACTCTGCAGACTGACCCTTGACCTCCCAATTGTCTCTCAGATATAACCCTACTGCTTTATATTAAATATATTATATCTACCTAAATATAAGACTTTGAGGTCGTGGGGGGAATCCCCTCCAAAACCTTCACAAGAGAAAATTGTCAATGTGACAATAACCCTTGTACGATCCTTAAAACCAGTCTTTTAGTTAATTTTTCATATTTCAATCAACTTAAAGATCTGGATTATTTTCTGATCCAAAGAGGGGCATCTCAATATGAATACCCTACAGTTTTGGACCGAAAGCTCTGAGCTAAGGGCCCCAAAAACAGGTCCAAAGGGTCAAATTGGGTAAACATGTCAGAGCTTAGCTTTCTTTTCCAGGTTGTAGCCACTCCCAAATGGGGTAGAATACAATTGAAATTGTTCATATAGTACAAACATTTGAGGAGTTGTTAACCTTTAAAGGAAGGAATTTGTTTTTTTCCGGGTTTTTAAACCCTTCCCAAGCAGGGATGCTAAGTGCTATATGTTGCCAGCCTACATGGTTGGACCCCATTTGGGAGTGGCTACAACCTGCAAAAGAAAGCTAAGCTCTGACATATTTAGAAGAAAAAAAAGCTAAAATCAGCCCACGCTCACAACAGGGTCTCAGATTTGTTAAACCACACACCCTCTTCAAGTCCTGGATTTCAGACAGCCAATTAACTCTTGTGGGTGTTTCGGAGGAAATTTCACCCCATCACCTCATTGTAGGCCCTGTCCTGAGTGTCTGTGTTTAATTTGGGATTTCCAGGACAAATATTTAGGAGATTATGGCCATTTTTGCACTTGTCAAAAAATATGCAAATTTAAGAGAATAAGGCCCAATTTGACCCTTTGGACCTGTTTTTGGGGCCCTTAGCTCAGAGCTATCGGTCCAAAACTGTAGGGTATTCATAGTCAGATGCCCCTCTTTGAATCTGAAAAGAATCCAGATCTTTAAGTTGATTTGAAAGTATGAAAAATTAACTAAAAGACTGGTTTTAAGGATCGTACAAGGGTTATTGGCACGGTGACAATTTTCTCTTGTGAAAGTTTTGGAGGGGATTCCCCTCATGACCTCAAAGTCTTATATTTAGGTAAATATAATATATTAAATATAAAGCAGTAGGGTTATATCTGAGAGACAATTGGGAGGTCAAGGGTCAGTCTGCAGAGTATGCGTGTGTGTGCATCTGCATTTGTGTGGGTGTGTGTGTGGGTGTGTGTGTGTGAGTGTGTGTCTCTGCCTGTGTGTGTATGTATGTGAGTATCTGTGTGTGTGTCTGAGTGTGTGTCTGTGTGTGTGTCTGTCATTCTGTGTGTGTGTGTGAGTGTGTGTCTGTCTGTATGTGTGTGCATGTGAAAGAGTGTGTGTGTGCGTGTGTAAGAGTGTGTGCGTATGAGAGTGTGTGTCTGTGTGTGTGTGTACGTATGTGAGTGTCTCTGTGTTTCTGTCAGTGTGTGTGTGTGTGTGTGTGTGTGTGTGAAGCGATGTATTAGTTTGCATGCATATCAGTGGAAATTGAAGGGTAAATCATGTTTTATTAACAATTCCCAAATTATTTCCCAGATTTTTCCGAGTACCTGCTCTTTTTGTTTGATGAGAAGTAAAAACGCCTGTAAATAACGCCATGAAGGGTTTATTGTTTTGAGTTGTTTGACTGTTTAGCATTTTCCTTATTGATTTTGATGTATGTCTTTTATATTGTATTGTTTGAATAAATATAGACGTTTTATACTACTTCCGCTTAATAGATAAATCGGACTTTTATTTTGAAAGGGTAAAAGGAAGCGCACTTTTTTTCAGGTTAAAATGCAAACTTTATGGTTTAGATTACGGACAGATGCGCATTTTATAACAAGTTTAATCGTTGATTCGACCGGTATGGGGCTAACTCTGTTAAGGTGGTGATAGTGTACGAGTTTTAATTAATGTACTGTCACCTAAAGAAAGAAAATAATGGAGAGTCACCTGCAGTAAGTCTTCACGCCAATTCATGTGATCCGTTACAACGCTTATTGCTGTCATAATACGCAGGCGAAACAACATATAATATAATAATAAATAAGACTAGAGGACGCTTTTTACAATTCATAACAGCATTGTAGAAAAGAGAGAAAACAAACGGCAAAGATACGTTGATCAGAGACGTATTTGTAATTATAATACGTCAAATACAAACGTAATCTGGAGAGAAATACGTTTCAGTCAAACGTAATTTGGAGAGAAATACGTTTCAGTCAAACGTAACTGCAAATTTCATTTTAGGTCTGGGGGAACGTAATTTTTGTGATACAGGGTTGGAACTCACCTGATCGGTTGTTGGGTGAGGTCCGTACGGGGGAGATGGACGGAGTACGAGAGGAAGAATAAGGGCGCTGTCTGTCCCTCTCTATCGTGGAGGAAGAGCCGACGAAATGGTACTGGGAGTAGCCGTCCTGGAGAAGACAAGAGAAGGACCAGAGGAGGAGAGATTAGCCGGTGTTAGAAATAATGCACCTGCACACCACGGTCCGGAGCGCATTCAGACTTTACCTTTTTGTAGAGGCTGCGGAGGTCTCTGTATTGCCACATGCTGTTCAGGACTTGAGATGCTGCCTTCACGACTTTGGGACTATGTCTGGGAATTCAGCAGAGAGGGAAAGAAAGACAAAACAAGTATAAAGCTTGACTGTCCTGCTTTGAGCTCATGGGAGCGATACAGACATCACAATGCAGAAGAACAAGGAGACAGACATTAAGGCGAGACACTACACCAGTCACGCTTTGTCTCAGTGTTGTCCCCAAAGAAGAAAGACGGCCATAGATGTAAAATGCAAATGCCTCTTTATCTCTGCAGATATGGCACTCCAATTGTACTGAGATAACATTGAGTAATAAATGGCCAATATTTCATTCTGCGTCCTCCGGGTTTGACTTGACCGATTTCTTTAAACATTTAGGACATTTAATTTGAAAAATCTCCGAATTGCCAGAGTAAATATGTTTGATTTCCAGGGTAATGGAAGTCAGGGACATCCTGAACACATCTGCATCAGTCATTGCCTGGGACTCTGAGGAAAAACATATCTAGAGCGCCTCAAACATTAAAGAAATTACCTTCTTTAAACATTTCGGATTTTTACTTTGAAAAATGTCCTAATTGATACATTAAAATTGTTCTATTGCTAGGCTAGGGGAATTCAGATATGTCTTGAACACAACTGCAGCAGTCATTTCCAGGAACTCTTGGGAAAAGTTCATTGTTTACTTTTATATATTTATAGTCTATGATTTGTCGACATCTTATTTTGAAAAACGGATGTTGTTTCACGTGAATCTTTCCGCTAACTTCATCAAAACCCTCGCGTGCTCCCGATCGAATGCGTTTACCGTGAACATCAGTATATAGGTGCACACAAATTTAAGTGTCGGCTGATTTGACCACGGGGATCCGAGTGTCGGCTGAGTTGACCGCAGTTCTACGACAGACCTGGGCATAGCACGGGCCGCATACGGCTGATGTTGACCGGCCCCTCAACTTCGCTTTATTACTGAACTGCAACTGGTTACTGCCAGTCCGAACCAAGGCAAAAAAGAAAGAAAGAAGGTTTTATCCAGGCTATCGGCTGCCCGCCATGCCACCTATTCTGAAGCCACACAATCGTATCCCTCACCCGGTGCCTGACTCAGTTCTCAACAACCCTGTATCACAAAAATTACGTTCCCCCAGACCTAAAATGCAATTTGCAGTTACGTTTGACTGAAACGTATTTCTCTCCAAATTACGTTTGACTGAAACGTATTTCTCTCCAGATTACGTTTGCATTTGACGTATTATAATTACAAATACGTCTCTGATCAACGTATCTTTGCCATTTGTTAGGCCTATCTCTCTTTTCTACAATGCTGTTATGAATTGTAAAAAGCGTCCTCTAGTCTTATTTATTATTATTTTATATGTTGTTTCGCCTGCGTATTATGACAGCAATAAGCGTTGTCGGATCATATGAATTGGCGTGAAGACTTACTGCTGGTGACTCTCCTTTATTTTCTTTTTTTAGGTGACAATACATTAATTAAAACTCAGAAACTATCACCACCTCATCACCACCTTAACAGAGTTAGTCCCATACGGGTCAAATCAACTATTAAACTTGTTATAAAATGCGCATCTGTCCGTAATCTATACCATAAAGTTCGCATTTTAACCTAAAAAAAAAAGCGCTTCCTTTTAACCTTTCAAAATAAAAGTCCGATTTGTCTGTTAAGCGGAAGTAGAATGAAACGTCTATATTTATTCAAACAATACAATATAAAAGGCATACATCAAAATCAATAAGGAAAATGCCAAACAGTCAAACAACTCAAAACAATAAACCCTTCATGGTATTATTTACAGGCGTGTTTACTTCTCATCAAACAAAAAGAGCAGGTATCCGGAAAAATCTGGGATATAATTTGAGAATTGTTCATAAAACATGATTTACCCTTCAACTTCCACTGATATGCATTCAAACTAATTCATCGTTTCACACACACACACACACACACACACACATACTCACACACACAGACACACACTCTCATACGCACACACTCTTACACACGCACACACACAGACAGACACACACTCACACAGAATGACAGACACACACATACACAGACACACACTCTCACACACAGACACACACTCAGACACACACATACAGACACTCACATACATACAAACACAGGCAGAATCACACACACACACACACACACAAATACACATGCACACACACGCATACTCTGCAGATTGACCCTTGACATCCCAATTGTCTCTCAGATATAACCCTACTGCTTTATATTTAATATATTATATTTACCTAAATACAATACTTTGAGGTCATGAGGGGAATCCCCTCCAAAACTTTCACAAGAGAAAAATGTCACCGTGCCAATAACCCTTGTACAATCCTTAAAACCAGTCTTTTAGTTAATTTGTCATACTTTCAATCAACTTAAAGAGCTGAATTATTTTCAAATTCAAAGAAGGGCCTCTGAATATGAATACCCTACGGTTTTGGACCGATAGCTCTGAGTTAAGGGCCCCAAAAACAGGTCCAAAGGGTCAAATTGGGCCTTATTCTCTTAAATTTGCATATTTTTTGACAAGTGCAAAAATGGCCATAATCTCCGAAATATTAGTCCTGGAAATCCCAAATTGAACACAGACACTCAGGACAGGGCCTACAATGAGGTGATGGGGTGAAATTTCCTCCGAAACACCCACAAGAGTTAATTGGCTGTCTGAAATCCAGGACTTGAAGAGGGTGTGTGGTTTGACAAATCTGAGAGCCTGTTGTGAGCTTGGGCTGATTTTAGCTTTTTCTTCTTCTAAACATGTCAGAGCTTAGCTTTCTTTTGCATGTTGTAGCCCCTCCCAAATGGGGCCCAACCATGTAGGCTGGCAAAATATAGCACTTAGCATCCCTGCTTGGGAAGGGTTTAAAAACCCAGAAAAAACAAAATTCCTTCCTTCAAAGGTGAACAACTCCTCAAATGTTTGTAATATATGAACAATTTCAATTGTATTCTACCCCATTTGGGAGTGGCTACAACCTGGAAAAGAAAGCTAAGCTCTGACATGTTTACCCAATTTGACCCGTTGGACCTGTTTTTGGGGCCCTTAACTCAGAGATATCGGTCCAAAACTGTAGGGTATTCATATTCAGAGGCCCCTCTTTGAATCTGAAAAGAATCCAGATCTTTAAGTTGATTGAAAGTATGAAAAAATTACGAAAAGACTGGTTTTGAGGATCGTATAAGGGTTATTGGCACGGTGACAATTTTCTCTTGTGAAGGTTTTGGAGGGGATTCCCCTCATGACCTCAAAGTCTTATATTTAGGTAGATATAATATATTTAATATAAAGCAGTATGGTTATATCTGAGAGACAATTGGGAGGTCAAGGGTCAGTCTGCAGAGTATGCGTGTGTGTGCATGTGTATATGTGTGTGTGTGTGTGTGTGTGTGAGTGTGTGTCTCTGCCTGTGTGTGTATGTATGTGAGTGTCTGTATGTGTGTCTGAGTGTGTGTCTGTGTGTGTGTCTGTCATTCTGTGTGTGTGTGTGAGTGTGTGTCTGTCTGTGTGTGTGCATGTGTAAGAGTGTGTGTGTGCGTGTGTAAGAGTGTGTGCGTATGAGAGTGTGTGTCTGTGTGTGTGAGTATGTGTGTGTCTCTGCCGTGTGTGTGTGTACGTATATGAGTGTCTATGTGATTCTGTCAGTGTGTGTGTGTGTGTTTGTGTGTGAAGCGATGTATTAGTTTGCATGCATATCAGTGGAAGTTGAAGGGTAAATCATGTTTTATTAACAATTCCCAAATTATTTCCCAGATTTTTCCGGATACCTGCTCTTTTTGTTTGATGAGAAGTAAACATGCCTGTAAATAACGCCATGAAGGGTTTATTGTTTTGAGTTGTTTGACTGTTTGGCGTTTTCCTTATTGATTTTGATGTATGTATGACTTTTATATTGTATTGTTTGAATAAATATAGACGTTTTATACTACTTCCGCTTAACAGATAAATCGGACTTTTATTTTGAAAGGTTAAAAGGAAGCGCTTTTTTTTTTAGGTTAAAATGCGAACTTTATGGTATAGATTACGGACAGATGCGCATTTTATAACAAGTTTAATAGTTGATTTGACCCGTATGGGACTAACTCTGTTAAGGTGGTGATGAGGTGGTGATAGTGTACGAGTTTTAATTAATGTATTGTCACCTAAAAAAAGAAAATAAAGGAGAGTCACCAGCAGTAAGTCTTCACGCCAATTCATATGATCCGACAACGCTTATTGCTGTCATAATACGCAGGCGAAACAACATATAAAATAATAATAAATAAGACTAGAGGACGCTTTTTACAATTCATAACAGCATTGTAGAAAAGAGAGATAACAAACGGCAAAGATACGTTGATCAGAGACGTATTTGTAATTATAATACGTTAAATACAAACGTAATCTGGAGAGAAATACGTTTCAGTCAAACGTAATTTGGAAAGAAATACGTTTCAGTCAAACGTAACTGCAAATTGTATTTTAGGTCTGGGGGAACATACTTTTTGTGATACAGGGTTGTTCTCAAACACATTCAATGTCACACGAACAGTAGGATATTACAGCGCTTCGGTACAGTACAGCATTTAACTTGAACATAACAGCAGAGTTGTTATAGTATTTTCTAATTCTACCTAACTTGAGGACTAAAACTGTGTTGCTTGTATATATTTTCGAAATACATTATATATTGTATATACAGTATATATACTGTATATATATTTTCTATATTTTTTTAAGCGTACCGAATGACGTGATACATCTCAAATCATTTTGTGATGAGACGAAGTGATTGGGGTTATCTGACGTTTAGGGCTGCAATGAACGATTATTTTGAGAATCGATTAATCGGTTGATTATTTTATCGATTAATCGATTAATCGGATAAAAAACAAAAACACTTTAACTTTCAACCCTTTATTCAAAACAGGGTCCGTACGGTCATGGAAAACCTGGAAAAGTCATGGAATTTTTAAATGGCTATTAGCAGGCCTATAAAAGTAATTGAAAAAAATAAAATCCCAAAATATTTGGAAAAGTAATGAAAATTTGTTTTATTCAAATTTTAATTTACACGGTATATATACGGTATGCTTTGGAATTCTCATTGTTAGTTTAAATACTACATCTTCTCACTTTGTCACGTATAGACAGAGTTTTCACAAAATGTTTAATCATGGAAATTTGGTTTAAAGTCATGGAAAGGTCCTGGAGACCCACTGGTCACCATGGTGATGAACCCGTCACAAACAGACTGACAGCAGTTTACTCTCCTGAGCAGTGGTCCCCATGTGGACCGGCCCCCTGAACAATATCAGAGACGCGTTCCGATTTATTATTTTTTTCACCTGGCCCGCTGCCGTTACAGTGAGACGTGGAAAAAATGTGAAGTGGTGCTCTTCGCAATAAAACATCTTTGATGGGACGTGTCACGTCTCGGCCAATCAGCGTTCAAATGTCGACAGCGTTTGGGAAGTTAGGTTAGCTTGAATGTTAGTCCGCTACATTTGCTGCTGTCACGCTGCACGGTGCAGCGATGCTAACAAAGTACCCGTACGTTAAAAACCATGTGATTTAGCATATTTTTAGTATAGATACTTCATTAAAAAAGCGCACGATCAGAGCTCACGCGCTGCTCCGCTCCGTCAGAGCGAGTGGCGTCGTGGCTTATCTCCGTTGCCTTTCTCCGTGGAAAAATATTTTCCGCTATCCGCCACGGAATAAATAATCACGTTCTCTACGCTATACTCTTGTGGAAATGCCACACACGTCGTGACATGTAGCGCCCTGGTGTCTGGGTTCATAACGTCACCCGGAGGCGCACTTAGCTCCGTGAATGACTTCCGCATCCAGCGCCACGTGAGCAGCAGCAGCCAATTAGATTCATCAACAGAGGAGCAGCTCAGCGCTGATTGGCTCTCACAACGCAGCGTTCTCTCCTCTCCCACCGCTATGCTCTGGTTTCCCCAGCGCCGTTCTGCGCTCAACTCAACTTTTTTTATACTCTGTGACTTATTGAGCGCCGTAATAATCGCGCGACACAACGAATCGATAATGAAATTCGTTGCCAACTAGTTTAATAATCGATTTTTATCGATTATATCGATTCGTTGTTGCAGCCCTACTGACGTTACCTGATATTACCTCGTCACAATATAGCAACAATGTCCGCTCATGCTAGAAAAAGAAAGGTTTATGCCGAATGGAGACCAGCTTTTTGATATCACACAAAATCGCTAAAAACAGCAAGTCATTCTCAGAGGGGGAGTTCATTAAGGAGTGCTTGGTTGACTCTGCGGTGCTAATATGGCCCGAAAAAAGAGAAGCTTTTGAGAATGTCCAGGCGAACCGTGACGAGAAGGATCGAGGACATCGCGAGGAATGCAACGTGAGGTGGCAAATGTTAGCTTAGCTTTGGACTAGAGCTGTGATGTCCGTGACACAGCCCAGTCACTTGTGTTTTTCCGTGGGATAACGAAAGACTTCAAGATTGTGGAGGAGCTGGCTGCACTGCGGTCAATGAAAGGGACGACGACGACGGGGAGCGATCTGTTCACGATCTGTAACTACATGTATGGACGAGCTGGGACTGAGATGGGGCAGACTGACAGGTGTCACAACCGATGGTTGTCCAAATCTGACGAGGAAAAATGTTGGACTTTTGAAACGGATGCAAGATAAAGTTACAGAAATCGACCCAGAGCAGGAATTGGTATATTTACATTGTATTTTACATCAGCATGTGTTGTGCAAGTCAGTGCTAAAAGTGAGCCATGTTACTGATGTTGTGACTAAAATAGTCAATTTCATCAGGGCACGAGCATTACATCACAGACAATTTGTTTCGCTTTTGGAGGAGCATGACACTGAACATGGTGACATTGGTTACCATTCAATTCAGATGGCTCAGCCTGAGCAAAATGCTGAAAACATTTTGGTACCTGAAAGCAGAGATTCTGGAGTTTTGTGAGAAGAAAGGCAAATACATCCCAGAGCTCTCAGATGGGGACTGGATAGCAGATTTAGCATTTGCTGTGGATGTGACTGCACTGACGAATGCACCTGGTCTCCTCTCCCTTCACCTGCATTGTGGATGACGCACCCAGCTGGAACTCATTGACTTGCAGTCTGATGTGGTACTGGCAGAGCACTTCAAGTCACTGCTGGCTTTTAACTCCTCTCAAGGAGGAGAAAATGTTGGTTCTCTTTGGTCCGACCTACATCTGTGAACAAACCTTCTCAGTGATGAAGTTCAACAAGTCCAAGTACAGATCCTCTCTCACTGATGATCATCTGTCAGCTGTGCTTCACATAGCCACCTCATACATTCAGCCTGACTTTGATACACTGGTTAAAGCCCAGCAGAGACTAGATTTCTCTCACTGAAGAAGAAAAAAGTACTGAACCCTCCAGACAGCAGACACAGCTCCTCTCTTGGGCACAAGTTGTATTTGTGCATCCCTGTCTCTCGTCGTTCCTCCTGCATCGCTCTTTTCCGTTTTTATATGTAGCGACAGAGTTTCTTCTTGTTGTGATCGTGGGCGAGCTGTACCCAGCATGCAGTTCGGCAGTTTCATTTCATAAATTTACAATTCTTAGTATTACAAATGGTAAATGTGGAACAAACTGAAGTGTTGTGGTGTTTTACCCTGTTAAAGAGTGTTAGGGAAATATGAGAATTTTAAACCGGTATACCACCCAGCCCAGCAAAGGATAAAAACATTCTTAATTTGTGTTCCATTGTTTTTTTAAATAATTGATTGAATAAATGACATTTCTTGTAAGTAAATCTCACTTTTTCATTACTTAATAATCATAACATTTACTCTAACCACTCACAACTTGTCAAAACAATGCAATTTACTGCTTTTTACAAAATATAATGTGGCCCACTGAGAAAAATAATTGCCATCCCCTGCTTTATGACGAAGTCGTCACGAGGACCCTAATCTTTAGATTTAGACCTTCAACACTCCAAAGGTGACTCTAATGAGTTATTATTTGAGTAATAACAGACATTTATTTCAGCATAGGCTATGATTATTCGCAGATCATTAGATAAAACTAAGAGCCAAATGTGACCTATAAACTGCCCTGTGAAAGGAACATTGAAAAGTTTAAACAATACAAAACAGCCAACAACCAACGAGACAGCGAGAGCCTGTGTTGAGTGTAAGCTAGCTGTGAGAAGGCTAGGAATAGCCTGAGCTCAAGCTAAAACTAATTGCAGCCTACTCACTGATAGCTGATATAGCTGTCTGTAAATTAAAAGTTTACTTGTACATCAGGTAATTACTACCCATAAATTAATGAAGCAGAAGCTGAATCCAACCATGACAGAGAAAACACCACATAGCTAAACGGCTGCTAAAGCTAACTAGCTAAGTAGATCTCAGTAGCTTTTCAATCTAGTGGATTTAATGCAATTTATTTAAGTTACGCTAGTGAGAAAAATAGAGACACATTTAATTCCTACATGATATAGACCTTAAATACTCAAAAAACATTATTTATATATATATATATGTTTAATATAATATAATGTTTAAAAAATGCTTAATATGGCCATGAAAGCTGAAAAAACACTGTTGGAGCCATTTTTTCATGTGTTTTATGACTTTGGACCTCCCACCACTAGATGGGGCAAGGGTGCTTTAATTTGTTGTTTTTCCCTATTTAATGAGGCGAAGTGGGAGGCCAGGTGTTGCAAATTGGCAATAGCGAACAGTTTTTTGACCGTCTTAATGTGAGCCATGTCTTAATGTAAATATCATCTGAACGTGATGCAGAAGATCCTAAATAAAACTGGACAAATAAGCGGGACTCTGTAAATTTAAAAAAATGCGTCGGAACCTTCGGCAATGAGTAGCCTGTAGTGCCTCTCGTTAAACAGGCAAAGGGGGCACGACAAACACCTTTTGATAATAGATACAGCATGTAGTCACTTAAAAATACCTAAAGATGAGAGTTTAGTATCTTAATGTGTTGGTATTGTGTAGGTTCCATGGTACTGATTCTTCTGGGCAAAAATAATCAGTCATTAAAGTTAGATATTGGATAGAGAAGATATTTCAACATCGAGGCATAAGGAACAATAAAGTTTCAATACAATTCAGGCATTGGCAGCCCAGTGAGAGCCTTTGATTGTTGCATGTCGCCTCTCTTGCTTGCGCCCCACGTTTTCTTCTTCCTATCTCTTCTGTCCAACATTCAAATAAAAAAATAATTAAATGACAAAAATATAGGCACGTAGGTGTACGGGTAAACAGACTCTGGAAAACTTTTATTTTTGACCTTTCTAACTGACTGTTTGGAAGTTTTGAAGCTGTGAGTCATCAGTCAAAACAGTACAACAATACAATACCTCCACCCTCCTCCTGCTCCACCATTGTCTCTGTGCTGCATGATCTCTCTCTTCCAATCTCCACCACACACATGTTCCGAGCATTCTCTTAATTCCCCTACTTTCAACCCCCTTAGCTTCACGCCTAAACATCTCTTTCTCAAGCTGCCTGATTGTCATAAATATGTGAACAGCCAGATGCCCTTGTGGTTCTCGTCTTCCCATGAGCATTGTCGTCTTTAATGGTGCTATATTGACTGTTGAAAAACAGATTCCCTCGGAATCTAATATCAGCGTGGAACATGTTTTAATGCTGTTGCAGCTTCCTTCAAACTATAACTTATATCTTCCCACTCGGCTTACTTGTCCCCTTTGTTGCGGGCGATGCCGATGAGCTTCTCGATGCCGCCGGCATCCCTCAGGGCCTTGGTGTTCTCCATGTTCTTAGTGATGACCTCGTGCAGCGCGCAGCAGATCGCCGTGACGGTGTCGTCCGACATCGTCTTCCCCGCCAGGGTGCTGCTGTTGCTGCTGCCTCCACCCCCACCGCTGGTGTTGTTGTTGTTGCTGCCTCCGGGCAACCGTTGCACCAGGTCCCTCATTGCGTATTTACCTGTGGGCGCGGTGGAAAAGAGTGACAAGGGTTGGTGGGGTGCAGGAGGAATCATGTTCTGGAAAGGGTTTGGAGGTGGAAAGGACGAGACGAGGTGGAGTCGACTGGAGCAGTCGATTGGCATTTCAGGCACGGCACTAATTTGGTTTAAATCCTATTTATCAGAGCGATCACAATTTGTATTTGTAAACGATGACGCCTCGATAACCACCAACGTTAATCACGGAGTTCCACAAGGTTCTGTGCTTGGACCAATTTTATTTACCTTATACATGCTGCCTTTGGGCAATATTATCAGGAAACACTCCATAAACTTTCATTCTTATGCAGATGATACTCAACTATATCTATCGAGAAAAGCAGAGGAGAGCAACCAACTCAGTAAAATTCAAGCATGTCTTAAAGACATAAAAACATGGATGACCTGCAACTTCTTGATGTTAAACTCAGACAAAACCGAAGTAATTTTAATCGGCCCTGAGCACCTCAGAGATCAATTATCTGGTGATGTGGTTTCTGTAGACGGCATTGCCCTGGCATCCAACACCACTGTAAAGAATCATGGCGTTATCTTTGATCGGGACTTGTCCTTTAACTCCCACGTAAAGCAAATCTCAAGGACTGCATTCTTTCATCTACGTAATATTTCAAAAATCAGGCACATCTTGTCTCAAAAAGATGCAGAAAAATTGGTTCACGCGTTCGTTACTTCGAGACTGGATTACTGCAACTCCTTATTATGAGGCTGCTCTAATAAGTCTCTTAGGTCCCTCCAGTTGATCCAGAATGCTGCAGCTCGTGTTCTCACTAAAACTAAGAAAAGAGATCACATCACTCCTGCACTAGCTGCTCTGCACTGGCTCCCAGTAAAATCAAGAATCACTTTTAAAATTCTTCTCTTAACCTACAAAGCCTTGATTGGTGATGCACCATCATATCTTAAGGAGCTTGTAGTACCATATTGCCCACTAGAGAGCTACGCTCACTAAATGCGGGACTACTTGTAGTTCCTAGAGTCTTAAAAAGTAGAATGGGAGCCAGAGCCTTTAGTTATCAAGCTCCTCTTTTATGGAACCAGCTTCCACCTTCAGTCCGGGAGGCAGACACAGTCACCTCGTTTAAGAGTAGACTGAAGACTTTCCTCTTTGACAGAGCTTATAGTTAGGGCTGAATCAGGTTCACCTGGTCCAGCCCCTTGATATGCTGCTATAGGCTTATAGCTGCCGGGGGATGTTTTAGGATGCACTGATGCATCCTCTTTTTTCTCTCCTTAGGGATGAATTTTCATCTCTCAATCACACGTTACTAACTCTGCACTGTAAAATGTAATAAGTTAACTTTACTTGAAAAAGGTGAGGAAACCGATTGCCTCAAAATGTCTAAGTAAAGTAGCTCAATAATTTTAAGTTCTTAAAACAAAAAATAAATGAGTTTCGGCAACTGATGTAATTGGAGTAAACATAAGTTAAGTCAACTCATAATTTGTCAGTTCAGACAACTTAAAAGATACGAGTGAAGGTAACTTAAAAATCTTTAAGTATGTAATAAGTTGACTTTACTTGAAAAAGGTGAGGAAACCGATTGCCTCAACATTTCTAAGTAAAGTAGCTCAATAATTTTAAGTTCTTAAAGCTAAAAGAAACTAAGTTTAGGCAACTCATGTAATTGCAGTAAACATTAGTATAGTTAACTTAACAATTATTAGTTAACTAGGTTAACTTAAAAAAGACAACTTAAAAGATCCAAGTTATATTAAGTAAACAGGACTAATAAGAACTAGTTAACTTTACTAGTCAATGAGATCCCATTACTTAGAAATAGTGAGGAAACCGATTGCCTTAAAATGATCAAGTAAGCTGAACTAAAAACTGTAAGTTGTTGAAACAAAAGAAGGAGAACAGTTACAATGGAAGACAACGTTTATTTAGAAGAAAAACACATGTTTTAAAACTCAAACAACGTGCTTAAAACGCTGAACATGTTGCCAGATTAGGTTTTGTAACGCAGAAATATGATGAACACAGCGTTTTCGGCATTTGCTAAATTTCACGACAGAAAAACAACAAAAACAGACATTTTCTAGAAAAGAGTTCAATTGGAGATAGAAGGGTGAAGTTCTCGGGCCTGACTGCACATCATGAACACAGTCCCTTATGGCATCAGTAGATATTTGAGTGATTGTATTTTAGGGTTTTTGGTCCAAGTGAGAAGCACTCTATGAATAAATTCAGAAGGTGTTCCTCACTCGTTGAGGATACTCCAAATTCAGGGGTAAATAAGTCCGAAGAGTAGCCACACGGCACGGGGAAGATGATCACGGTCACCCATCACGACTGTTCCTCCCAAAACGATGGCAGTAGTTGTAGACTCCAGGTCCAGCGAGTGAGGAGAGGCCACGATGTCTTCAGCACCGTCAGGGTCCCAATGGAGGCGTGGGACACGTCCAGAAGGTCATCAGAGTCCTAATAACAAGAGCAGCATAAAAACACAATTACATGTCAAATTTCACGTTGCATTTCTATAGTAGAACACACAATGGTTACTTGGATTCTGATATTATTAGATAATCAAGTGAAAGATGCTCAGGAGTGAGTGCGATGATTAATTCATTGATCATGTGATTCACTGAATGATTGCAAAAGCTAATAATAAAGAATATGAATTATCATATTTACAAATAGGGATATTTGAATGGAACAACAATAATAGAGCAAATGTAAAAAACAGAATGTAGAAGGGCCTGAGAACAGGTCGATGCAGTTGCATCACAACACACCCCGATCAGGACCCGTTCGTGGCTTCTGCTGTGTTTCCATAGGGTCAAGTCGAAGCTTCATGCCATCCTAAACTCACACCTTCAATAAAGAAAGACCAACGTTTAATACGTGGGCAACCAACCATATTCGTGGTAAACATCCACATTTCTTTGTCACTGCTGCTTCTGGGAAATGTGCTCCTACCACAGGAGGCTGAACAGGTACCTACCATCGTCAGCCGTCACACCTGCATCATATTGGCTGCTCCTGAACCTCCTGTGGCAGGAGAGCGAGCGTATTGCCCAAAAGCAACAAAGAAATAGCGATAATGTTACAAGTGAAAACCCATTTTTGGTAACAGGAGATATTAGTAGAACCCCTCTACCATCATGCAGACATGTGAAGGTGTACAGATGCCCATTTAGGTGTGATATGATTTGTAATTTTTTATTTTGAAGGCCTTTGGGTTTTGAATGGGGCGACTAGAGAGCTGCAACTGGACCTGACTGGAAAGACGGGAGATCCCACTAAAAGGGCCCCAATCAGGGATAAGTGAATCAAAAAGTAGAAGCACTGATTGGAAGAGAAGTAGCCAATACCAAAAGATGAACAGGCAGAATACATGAGATAGATTGGGCATCCTGTGGTGGGGAATTAAATAATTTTGACTAAAGTCTACTTACAAATTCTTGAAGAAGTCTGCGTTGTCATCTCCAAGGATGATGGGAGAGCCACGGAGGACTGCTGTTCACCTCCCAGTCACATCTGTACTCTAAAAAAACATTTTAAACACACACAATTCACAAGTGTTAAAGGACAATCATTTGACAGCTCTGCATGCAATGCTGTGACACTACTTTATTAACCACATAAAGAAAAATGACTGCTTGAGAAACTTACCCCAGATGTGACTTGTTGCAGATATTCAAGTTTCTGTCCGACACTTTCCCCCTCTGGGTTTTGAACTTCTCCAGGAAGCGAGGAGTATATTTGTCGAGATCTTTGAAGAACTCTGATCGCAACTCAGATTTTTGCTTGATAAGCGACAGAACTCAGCCAGAATCTAACGGAAAGAGAAATAAATTAATATTTAGTCATATTAGACCTACAGTAAACACATTACAACATACTACATCACACTGGGCAGAAAACTAGTGGCTTCTAGATTGAACAGATTACATCAGCTCCCCTCATCGGCCCTTCATGGTCGTCACAGGAGACACTCTGTGTGAAGACATGGACTCAATCTGGCAACGCTTCCATGTGTTATGCAGTAGTGTGTAGAAGAAAATAAGCAATACTTACAATTCATTGCCAGGTTTTTCAAAGCCTACAAAAGAAACAACAAAAGCAATTAGTCAAACTGCAAATAACTCCTCGTCAAGATGCATTTTTACGGCTAAAAAGCCATCAGTTTAATGGAAGATTTCACAGACAAATATGATTACAAATGCTTATCCAAGATATAGATAGATAGATAGATTGAAGTCATAAATAGTCTGTAGGGAGGTTGGCAGGGAGCTTAGTTTCAAACTTGCTATTGGTTATAATGGATGTCATTTCCATTAAATATCACAAAATAAGAAATGATGTTCAAGTAAAAAATAAAAAAACGTTGTACCACATTCGCTGTGGCCGAGAAGTTCTCCATCATACGGTTGTGGTTGAATTATTCCTCGTTACTGTAGTGTTATGGAATAATAGGGTTTTGAGCCCGTTGTATCTCCAAGTATCTTTATTAGCTTAACCATACATAACACCGTGACTGACTGGATTCGGGTAACTCCAAGAGCGGGCCGCCGACTGTACACGCCCCCCCTCTGATCACACATGCCTTCGTATCACTCCGCATGTCTATAAAGTAGGACCATTACATTATAGTTACAGTCAACCTGACATTGCATTCACTCTTAACTCAGTGACAGTAGCGTTGTGTGACTCCCGTAGTGCTGCGTTAATGCACACGAGTGAGACAGCCACGATGATGTCCGCCATTAACATTGTGACTCGTTTGTTTTGACGGTCTAGCTAGCTTACATTAAACGCTTCGTAAAGTTAACATTCAACTACGAATAGACATATGAACAATATGGCGAAGATACGACGATGTTTACTAAGGACATGAACGGCAAAACGTTATTGAGACGCTGAAACTTACCTTAAAGTAACTCGCACACCTGCACTGCCTTCTCGCTGCCGCCAATCCGTCTCCGCCAAAGAACGTCTTCAGTGGTCGACTGCGCATGCGTATTCGAGCCGAGTGCTGCCGAGTGCGTCCGAGTTTCTTCCGAGTCCGCCTCACTCATTTTTTTAAAGTAAAGATTACTTGAGATAATAAGTTTAATAACTTTACTCACCAAAAAGTGTTCTTTACTAAGTTTCTTAAAGTAAGGTCAACAAAGTAAGCAAAAATGAGTAAAGCTCACTAATTTTTTTAACTAAACTTTACTATTACATTTTACAGTGTGCTTTCTCCCCGGAGTCCTTTTGACTTCACGTCTCAGAGGGTCATCGGACCCTATGAGACGGCATAGATCCTATCTGCCTGATGGATCATCGAGGTCTGGGTCGTGGAATTCCTGCTCCTGACTACGCCACTGTCCTGTTGAGACTCCGCCCACTGTTGAGACTCCGCCCACTCCTCCTCTCTACCGCCATCTGCCTGATGGATCATGGAGGGCTCCATCGTGGAATATGCCTACTATGAACTATTCATATACTCTGTCACATTCATTGAATGTATTTTAACTCTAAATCTGTCCTTCTGTACACATGACATCTATTGTTCTGTCCATCCTGGAGAGGGATCCTCCTCTGTTGCTCTCCTGAAGGTTTCTTCCCTTTTTTTCCCCCTGAAGGGTTATTTGGGAGTTTTTCCTGGTCCGATGTGAGGTTTTGGGGCAGGGATGTCTATGTGTACAGATTGTAAAGCACTCCGAGACAAATTAGTAATTTGTGAAATTGGGCTATACAAATAAACTGAATTGAATTGAATTGAAATGGGAATGAAGAAAAGGCCATTTGAGCTTCTGTAATGCTGACTTGGATCAATGTTGTGTTTATTTTGTTTTATGGCAATACTGTTATATTAATGCCAATGAAGACTGAATTATCTCTCCCTGTCCCCCTCCCTTCCCTTAATTTGTTGACAGTCCCAAGTCTCAAGGACAATTTTTTTTCCATCCAGCTAACATTTAAAAAAAGTAGGCACATCTTTTCTCAAAAAGATGCAGAAAAACTGGTTCACCCTTTTGTTACTTCTTGACTAGATTACTGCAACTACTTATTATAAGACTGCTCTAATAAGCCTCTTAAGTCTAATTATTCATACACTGTCATATTCATTTAATGTGTTGTAACTCTGTAATGCATCTTTCTGGTCACATGACATCTCTTCTTCTGTCCATCCTGAAGAGGGATCCTCCTCTGTGGCTCTCCGAAAGGCTTCACCTTTTTCCTCCTCTTTTTGACTATTCTGTTTCTCCTAATCCGATGTGAGGTCACATGTGTATGTGTACAGTCTGTAAAGCCCTCGGAGGCAACTTTGTAATTTGTGATTTTGGGCTTTACAAAATAAACTTCAAGTTCACAGGATGGAGCTTTGACTGTAATGTTACACTGGTTATATACCCCCCCCCCCCCCCCCAGCAATGCACACGAGTTGTTCACTACAACAAAAAAACACAACTCTCTCAAAACAATAAGTGTGTCACGTTTAAACCGGCTTATTGCAGTAAGTAAACACACGTATTGAACCAAGTGCTTAATTTAACCACATGCTTGCAGTATTTGCAGTATTAACATTATTGAAAGCGAAGACTTCAATCAAGTTTGTAATATTGCATCAATAAAACAACAGTTGGCTCATGGCGGAAACAGTCGTGATATCTACTGCCGAAAGCTCTGAGGATGCTAGTACTCCATATGTCTCTGTCACGCAATTTCTTCTGCGGGGCAGTGTATGCCCTTTCAGAAGACACATGCCTGCCCCGTGGCAGCAGGATAGATGATTGACATGACAACCTACATGCACTAGACGCACCCACACACACACACACACACAAACACACACACACACACACACACACACACACGACTGGCTGCATTAGACAGACAGCTTAGCTCAGTGCCTGAAGCGTCAGACAGAGTGAGACGGAGGAAGCATGTGGTTGTTACTATGCGGACCAGCAGAAAAGCAGAGTTTATTATAGTCATCACTTGATATCCGAAGGGAAATCAGGCATTGAGTGATCAGTAGGAACACTCCCCGCTTTATATCCGCACAAATACAGACAGATACTATGAAGACACATGTGTCTCTTTTTAAAGACAAATCCGCAAGCCCACTGCCAGTCAGCCATTCATAACATAACCATCTACACAAGTGTCATTTTAACAGCTCCTTTAAAAATGTAAATGAAAAGATATGGAAACCGATCTTAGACATGGTGGACCCCTCCGGGTTGGATTTCGCTCTGCCAGATTAAAAACACTGGCACCGATGCCGAATGGATTTGATGATAGAACCAAGATGTATTTATGTCACACTAGTGATGTGCGAATATGTTATTTATTTGCTGTGTTTTTTTAGTTTTTGGTCTGTTTTTTGTTGTTGTTCCTTACCCTATTATTTCTCCTTTCCCTTATCCTTAAAATCCTGTCTTGTTCATTTGTAAAATACATATATACAGTATGGCTGCTTAACCTTTCTACTTAAACAAGTATTGCATTAATTCTTCAAACAATTGAGGCATTCTGCCTTGTTTTCAGTGCCGTTATCTCAAATTAAAGTAAAACTCTGGAATACAGTTGCTTTGAGATTTATGCATAAACCCATTATTGGGATCCTAAGTCCCGTGTGTTACCTTTGTGTGAGGTCACTGACTGTGTGTGGCTTTGTCTGTAAATGAACACCTTACCAATGAGCTCCTTGTTCCTGATGTCCAGAGCCATGTTTCTCAGCGCGGTGGCCACAGCACAAACCACACGGTCGTTGTCTATCCTCAGCAACTCCACCAGGATGGGGAGGCCCTTCTCCTTACGCACTGCGGCCCGGATGTACACCGACCACTGGGCAGGGCAGGGCAGGGGGGGGGGGAGGGGGGTTCGTTAACTGTTACGTATAACTTAATAACTTATGCTTTCGCTCTTATTGTGTAACCTACTGGTACAGAGGAAGGCCATGTGATGTGAGGCCAAAAGCTCTGGAAACACCAAGTGTGATGTGTTTTTTTGTCAAACACTTTGTACACTGACAATTCTAGTTCACAAGAAATGGCACTTGTCAAGTGCAGAGGTCAAGAGAGGTCAAAAGCTTGATGCAGTTCATATGCTGTCTGTCTGCTGACTGACAGCTGACAATCAATGGTCAGTAGTAGAGATAATTCAAGTTTAAAACATTGGTTTTCACTTTTCAGAACCAAACAACTGTCTTTATGCCAATTATCCATGTGTGTACATGATGATTGTAATAAAGTTTAAGTTTGGTGAAAACTGATGTTCTTCCGCCTTTAAGTCTGTCTGTCGCAAATTCTCAGTTTCTCATAGACTTCTAAACAATCTGATTTCTTTTGAATATTGGGGACTGCCCTGGTTGTTATTTTGCCGTGTGCTGATAATTCTTTCTTTGATGCCCCCACTAATAAACTCAATACACAGCAGATGCCCTTTGGTATATATATAACAGTGGTATCGGCATCATCCTCACCTTCCAGCTGCCAGCAGCAAGGTTCTGCAAAGCCCCAGCTGCTCCCTCCAGGGTGTCTGGGTTGGAGCACTCCGACAGCAGAGTGAGGTAGGGCTTTACGATGGTGGGGTGCCATAACATCTGGATGCCCTTCGGGGGCTCTGCCAATTCTGGAAACGGGCCGACGCCGTCCCACTGCGGAAGGAGGAGACGTCATTTAGAATAGAAACGCATTCTGAATTCTGCGTGAGGCGAAGGTTTGACGGGGTGCCAGCCTGGTCCCCTCGGGCAAACAAGGGGAAGGAGAGAGAGGATGTTCTATTCATTAACTGTATGTAAATAAATACGCTGGCATTCATCCGCTTTTGCTCTGTAATTGAAATCTGACATTGCGTCGATGCATTTTGGAAAACACGCACAGGGCAGGAAATGTATATACTTTTTGAAACTTGTGAAATACCATTTAACCTTTGTTCTAAAATAATAAATATAGTTATTTGGGCTTACAGTATATGAGCAATTGTCATACAAATGTCAATAATAAGACTACAAGGCAGTAGTCTACAGATTCAAAGTGTTTTCTGAAATTTCTTTAAGAAAAAACTAACAGAAAACATAAATCAGACAATTATATTCAATTTTTA
Organism: Pseudoliparis swirei; assembly: GCF_029220125.1. Classification (NCBI taxonomy): domain Eukaryota; kingdom Metazoa; phylum Chordata; class Actinopteri; order Perciformes; family Liparidae; genus Pseudoliparis; species Pseudoliparis swirei. Next base: position 20,026,054 of record NC_079395.1, on the reverse strand, counting down.
AACAACTATTATCAATTATAACTTCCAGCGCAGTCTTCGTATTAGTGATCCCGCCCGTTGGTATAAATCCAAAATAGAAACAGTCGCCGGATTGCTTCTACCGGGCTGCATCTATCGTAACTGGGTATTTACGACACTGAAGTAAACATTAAATACCTCAAAAACTGAAGGGGGCGCTAAAAGGGAAAAACTACACAATGGGGCTTTAAAGGGCGCTTTAACACGCTTTTAACACGCTTTTAACACGACATGACATCATTCACCCAGTCACACCCTGATGGGAGGGGCCACAATGCAATGTGCCACCTGCCCATTAGGAGTAACTAACATTCACAACATGGACTAGCGGAGCCGGGGATCGAACCGCCAACCCTCTGATTTGAAGGATGACAGTCGCCCACCTCGGCAAGTCATCATATCACAATAATGGGGTCGCATTAAACTTGTGATCCAGGACACATTTTTTGTAAAGACGGTCTGAGGTCTATTCTTCACTACAGAGTCCTTATTTGCGTTATCTGAATGTGATTTTGTATATAAAATAGTATCATCCTCCTTCCATCTGCAATGACGTAATGTGCCACAACATCCGATGAGGCTTTGTAACGCTGCCATCAGACTGCATTAAAAATATATATATATTGTTGTCCCCCTCCATCTTTCCTTCTCGACTCTCCCTTTATATTTCCTTCCGACTGATGTCTCCTTCCCTCCTTTCCTCTCTCTCCTCATTCGCTCTTCTAATTACCCCACCGTTGATAGAGTTTTGCCCTCTCCAATAAGCTCCCAAATTGCTATTTCATGGTAATCGCTTACAGCTGCACTGGAGTGGAGACATACTGCTAGAGGGAAGAGAGAGGAGGGAGGGAAGGGAGGGGGGGGGGTTATCATTTTGGAGGTTATGATTTCTTTACAATCTGATTCCAGGGATAGTTATGAGATCCCTTATCTCCCTGGTTCTGCCTGGAAACATAACAAATTCTTCGAAGGTTAAAAGGCCTGGCTCATCACTAACATTTTTTTTCTGAAACCTCCTATGCTTTTTTCCGGATGTGAAAAAGGGTTATAATAAAACATTTTAAAAAGCATGCAGGGCTAATGAGTAATTTCCACGCCCCCATCCACCGGAAGTGTCGGGTTTTCAATTTCACAGCTTCGCTAGGAAGTTGTAACAGCCGTCTTCCACTCAACCAGAATGTAATGCTGATTGCTTATTAACATCACAAGAGGTTCCCAGCCGTTTGCTGTCTGCCAATTCTACAACTAAAAGGGCTCTCATTTTATTTTTAACTAACCGGAGGACATAACTCTTCCTGTTGGCATGGACACACCCAGGAAATCCAGAGCGAAATACTCTGCGAAATACTCTGTGTTCTTTTGGTTCTGTGCAAAGGTAGTTAGTGCATATAAGCGTCTTTGTGTACTAGAAAAGCGCTATAGAAGTCTAAATTATTATTATTCAAATGATTATTATATACAGTAGAGGGTCAATATGTCAGTAGAGCCATAATTTCGGCATCCTGCTGTGTAGAACAGCAACAACAAAATTCAATTAAGAAGACGTGTAGCTGTAAATCACCGTATTCTGGAGACGTGGCACGAAATAATCAGCGGTTAAGGTGACGAAAAACAACAATTCCGGCTAAAACATTATGAATATTGAAGAAAAAGGTGGTGCATTCATAAATACTCATCGAAGGATGAACTGAGCAAATGTTCCTGAACCAGAAAACAGCACAGAGCTGAAGTACAACATTATATATTGAACAAAGCAATACAAATGTAAACATATAATAGTCGGCATAATGTCTTAAAAAATACATATTAGATGCTCTACAATTCTACTTGTACTACTTATAGTCTGTATAAAGGAAGTGGATTTAGTCAAGTTTGGTATTCTTACCATTGATATCTTGGTTTTCTGCAACCAGAAGTGACAGGAGAGTGTTGCCCCGCCCTAAAGCATACTCTGCTTTATGGTCTGTTTGACTCTAAATGGACCATCATTTACCACATGAACATCATGCTGTATTGAAGCCAACTTAAAACTAGAGATTGAGACCATAAACTTATGTTTACAATGTTTACTGAGGGAATAAACCAAGTAGAGATGTAGAGTCATCTTCTCATCGACAATCAGAGGAGTCGCCCCCTGGTGGTGAGTAGAGAGAATGCAAGTTTAAAACACCTTTTGCATTGGTTTCACTGTTCAGTGCTGGACAACTGTCTTTATGCCAATTATCCATTTGTGTAAATGATGATTGTAATAAAGTTTAAGTTTGGTAATGCTGGATCTCTTGTATGACTAAGAAGGGTCATTGTATATGAACTAAACTAATGTTCCTGATGCTTCTTCAGCTTCTAAGTCTGTCTGTTGCAAATTCTCACAAGAGTGATGCCATAGAAGAACCATTTCTGGTTCCACAAAGAACCTTTCAAACCAGGGTTCTTTAGAGAAACATTTCCTTAAATAGTTCTTCAAATAACCTATAAAGGTGTCTCAAAGAACCTTCACAAAACTGTTATTTAAGGCACCATTTCTGGTTCCACACAGAACCTTTCAAACCAGGGTTCGTTAAAGAACAATTTCCTTAAAGAGTTCTTCAAAGAGTCTATACATTTACATGAAAAAAAGGTTCTTCAGTCGGTAATGGTTCTTCTCTTCGTAGAACCACAAAGGCTTTTAAAGAACCATTTAAGAAGCATTATTTATCTGTGTGCCGCGATGAATCTACAACATTATTATCATTATCTATCATATTCTGAACTGGACAGCACTCTGTGATGAACTCAAGCAAGAAGCGTCAGCTGAGGCTGCCGACCATTTGGATCACACACGAGAACAAGAACAAGGAACCAAAAAAAAAGAACTTAAATAAAATAAAGAGATAAATACATTCAACGTTCTGCTCCCCCACCTGGTCGTGCCCCTTCTTTTTCTTCTTCTTCTTGCTCCAGCATCCGGAGCTCTCTGTATCCTTGCCGCCGGTGTCACACAACAGGCCGTCCAGCTCTTCCGACCCCCCCTGCTGGCTGTGAGATGTCTCTGCGGCCAGACGGTACGACAAGTTCCTCAGGATGCAAACGCAGTTCTCTACAGTCTGGTGGAGAGAGAGAGAGAGAGACATGAAGAAGGACAGATGGTAATATGCTGAACAGGCAGCAGACATTCAAATTGTGATCAGTAATATTACTGTAAAATATAACGAGGTCTGCTGGCTTGGCTTATATACTTTTGATAAATACTGGTGATAATTACTGATTGGGACTGAAGTCTTAAGGTGCGTTCACACCAAAAGCGATGCGGTTTTTCGCGTCGCCCAAAACGCGTGAGTTTACTCGCTCGACCATTTGCCGTGTTCACGCCATAAATGTTGAAACGCTCCACGAGGGGCGGGGCTTATCTCCGTGTCTCGTCTCCGTAAAGACCGTTATCATTTCCTTCATCCACCACGGAATAACTAACCACTAGTCCTGCTTTATATTTGTTGTGGACATCCCACACACTAACGCCCTCGTGTTTGGGTTCATGACATCACCCGTAGGCTCATACAGCTCGGTCACTTTCACCGATGAAGTTACTGTTACGTCTGAAAGACTTCCGCTTCCAGCGCTACGAGAGCGGAACATTTAAACGTGTGTTATTGTGTTCATAACATTATTGTCCGTCTTGTTCTGATTCAACAGCGGCGGGACAGCGATGACACGCGGAGCAACTCAAGAGCTGATTGGCCCGAGTTGTGAAATTACCGCCTCAAAGTTGAAATATTTCAATTAATTTTAGGTTCAAGATATTTAAAAAAAGAAAGGAAAGGGTACGACAAATACCACCATCTATTCCGCGAATTGTGTCTCGATGGCGAGCGCTTTCAGAATCAGAATCAGAATCAGAAACTTTTTATTTGCCAGGAATGTTTACACAAACGAGGAATTTTTCTTGGCGAAAGGTGCAACATTAGACATGACAGATAACAATGACAAATAACAATCAACGCGACAGCAACAGTGCAAAGTGTGTATTAACTTGAGTATAAGATAAGGATAATGAAGATAAGCAAATAAGATAAAGATAAACAAATAATGTTAAAGTGTTTAAGTGTGTGTTTCAAAAGACATGTGTGTTTTAGTTAAAGTGTATGTTACGTGTGTTTAAGTTAAGGTGCATGTTAAAGTGACGTGTGTGGAGGAGGCCTCCAGGAGGGAAGAAGAAGGAGGAGGAGTAGGAAGAAGAAGAAGGAGAAGGAAGAGGAAGAGGAAGGAGGGGGAAGAAGGAGGAGAGAGGAAGGAGGAAGAAGAGGAGGTAGTCCTGGGAGTGACAGAGTCAGTCAGTGGGGGACCCGGGCTCCATTGATGAGGCCGACTGCCGACGGGAAAAAGCTTTTGGTGTGGCGGGAGGTCTTTGTCCTGATGGACCGCAGCCTCCTACCAGAGGGGAGGGACTCGAACAGGGAGTGTCCAGGGTGGGAGGAGTCAGTGACAATCCTTCTGGCCCGCTTCAGTGACCTGGAAGTGAACAGGACCTGGAGAGATGGCAGATTGCAGCCAATAACCCTCTCGGCCGAGCGGATGATGCTCTGCAGCCTACACTTGTCTTTGGCCGTGGCTGCAGGGTGCCAGACGGTGATGGAGGAGCAGATGATGGACTCAACGATGGCAGTGTAGAAGTGCACCATCATTTTCCCTGGCAGGTTGAATTTCCTCAGCTGCCTCAGGAAGAACATCCTCTGCTGGGCCTTCTTGGTGATGGAGCCGATGTTCAGCTCCCACTTGAGGTCCTGGGTAATGATGGAGCCCAGGAAGCGGAAGGACTCCACAGTGTCGACGGGGGAGTCACACAGGATGAGAGGGGCGGGTGGGGCTGCATTCCTCCTGAAATCCACAACCATCTCCACTGTCTTCAGAGCGTTGAGCTCCAGGTTGTTCTGGCTGCACCAGGTCACCAGGTGGTCAGTCTTCCACCTGTAGGCGGTCTCGTCCCCACCAGAGATGAGTCCAATGAGGCTGGTGTCATCCGCGAACTTCAGGAGCTTGACGGACTGGTGACTGGAGGTGCAGCTGTTGGTGTACAGGGAGAACAGCAGAGGGGAAAGAACACAGCCTTGGGGGGAACCTGTGCTGGTGGTCCGGGAGCCTGAGACGTGTTTCCCCAGCCTCACATGCTGCTTCCTGTCGGTCAGGAAGTCTGTGATCCACCTGCAGGTGGAGTCGGGCACGTGCAGCTGGGAGAGCTTGTTCTGCAGCAGGGACGGGATGATGGTATTGAAAGCAGAGCTGAAGTCCACGAACAGGATCCTGGCGTAGGTTCCTGGGGAGTCCAGATGCTGGAGGATGTAGTGAAGGGCCATGTTAACTGCGTCGTCTGCAGACCTGTTGGCTGTAGGCGAACTGCAGGGGGTCCAGGTGTGGGTCAGTGATGGTCTTGAGGTGTGACAGGACCAAGCGTTCAAAGGACTTCATGACCACAGAGGTCAGGGCGACGGGCCTGTAGTCATTGAGTCCTGTGATCTTGGGTTTTTTGGGGACAGGGATGATGGTGGAGGCCTTGAAGCAGGCTGGAACGTGGCATGTCTCCAGGGAGGTGTTGAAGATGTCGGTGAACACCGGAGACAGCTGGTCAGCACAGTGCTTCAGGGTGGAGGGGGAGACGGAGTCCGGGCCCGCTGCTTTGCGGGGATTCTGCTTTTTAAACAGCCTGTTGACGTCTCTCTCCAGGATGGCGAGGGTCGTCGCTGAGGAGATGGAGGGTGCTCCAGAGGTGTGAGCCCCTGATGGGCTGGGGGAGGGTGGGCTGATGGTCTGTGGCTTGTTGATGGAGCTGTGGGGGATGGCCTCAGGACTGCTCCATTGTCTTTCAAAGCGGCAGTAGAACTCATTGAGGTTGTCTGCCAGAAGCACGTTGTTCATGGAGTGGGGTGATTTGGGCCTGTAGTTCGTGATCTGCCTGAGCCCTCTCCAGACAGAAGCAGAGTCGTTTGCTGATAGCTGTTGTTGCAGTTTCTCAGAGTACAGTCGTTTAGCATCTCTCACCGCCTTGCTAAACCTGTATTTTGACTCTGTGTACAGGTCCTTGTCCCCACTCCTGAATGCCTGGTCCTTCTGCAGTCTTAGCTTCCTGAGCTCCGCTGTGAACCAGGGTTTGTCGTTGTTATAACTCACCCTGGAGCTGGATGGAATACAGCTGTCCTCACAGAAGCTGATGTAGGAAGTTACCGCCTCTGTGTACTCATCCAGGCTGTTGGTAGCAGTCCTGAAGACATCCCAGTCAGTACAGTCCAAGCACGCCCGTAGATCCTCCAGAGCCTCACTGGTCCACTTCTTGAACTTCCTCACCACAGGTTTGCAGAGCTTTAGTCTCTGCCTGTATGAGGGAATCAGATGAACCATGACGTGGTCAGAGTTTCCCAGTGCAGCTCGAGGGACGGCGTGATAGGCCCTGCTGATTGTTGTGTAGCAGTGGTCCAGAATGCTCTTCTCTCTAGTAGGGCATTTAATTAACTGTCTATATTTAGGAAGTTCGTGCGAGATTTCCTTTGTTAAAATCCCCGAGTACAATAACTAAAGAGTCCGGGTAGGTCCGCTCCACACACCGTATCTGTTCGGCGAGGGTCCGCTGTGCCTCCTGCACCTTTCCCTGTGGCGGCATATACACTCCGGCCAGGATGAATGAAGCGAACTCACGTGGGGAGTAGAAGGGTTTGCAGTGAATGATAAAAGATTCCAGGTCCGGCGAACAGTGCTGTAGAATCACCGTTACGTCGTTGCATCAGCCGTTGTTGAGGTAGAAGCAGATTCCTCCACCCTTTATTTTTCCGGAGAGCTCCGTGTCCCGGTCCGCTCGGAAAAGCTGGAAGCCAGCCAGCTGGAGCGCAGAATCTGGTATAGATCCACTTAGCCATGATTCCGTAAAACACAGGACGGAGGATGAGGAGAAGTCTCTGTCTCTCCCCACCAGCATCAGTTGCACTTCCGACCAAGCAGGAGTGAGTTTGAGTAGCGTTTAGATTTAGAATTATAAAGCTCTTCGGAATTAAAAACCGCTAATATGAGGTTCTCGTCGGGAAAACAGGAACGAAAACCCGCCTCTTGCTTGATCCGATTGGCTGCATTGGCCGAGTGTGACATTGATGAGCGGCACTTAAAGTTGAGAATATTTAAACTTTTTACCGCGCCTGAAAAACGCGAAAAGATTAAAAACGCACCGTACCATAGCATTTTTGAGAGGCGCATCTGGTGTGATCGAGCCCTTAGTGATGTGTATTTATCAGCAGATAAATTTGGACAGTGACAAAAAACAAAATGAATAAAAATAGTGATAAAAAAACACAAAAACATGCAGACACACATGAACACAACTTTCCAGCCATTGAGATCTTTAAAAAAAGTGTGAGTATATTTGCATTCAGACATTTTTGTGTGTACATGAGATAATGTGTGTGTGTTTGTGTGTGTGCAGGAGAGGCACCTTGCTGTCGATCTCACTGCTGCCCAGAGCGGTCTGGATGACGTAGAGCAAAGCGTCTGTCAGGCCCTCGCACTCCCTCATCCTCCTCCGGGCCTCCTCGCCAGCAGAACTCACATTCCTTTAACACACACACACACACACATGCACACGCACTCACACGCACAGACACACACACATCTCATCAATAAACAGTCCAGCTGAGAACTGAACATGCAGCACGGCTTCAGAATATCAAACGCACGTCTGTAAAGTGTGTGTGTGTCTGTGTGTGTGTTGAAGCAGACGGATATGTGATACTGAATGCATGTCCGTGTGACACCTAGGAGAGAGAGAGAGAGAGAGTCTGAGTGTAATGCCCTTTAAATGTCAGACTATTGAGGACGGCGAGGAGATGCCCGCGCCCTCGATGTCAATGAGAAATGGCAGCGAGCTTCCAAAACGCCATCAGCCGAATTTAGTTTTACTTTAATACGTCACCGTCGTGGTCTCAAACCAACGGGGTCGTGTCGTTCCTTGGCTGCGGTGCTGTACACTTGTGCATTTATTTATGCAACCTGTGTTAATGCCTGAATACTCCTTAAAATGAGTGAGTACGTCAGTAATCCTTCATAAACAACAGAACACGGAATGTGTGTGTGTGTATGTGCGTGTGTGTGTGTGATGTGAACTGTGGGGGGCTAACTAGTAGCTACTGATGCACGGAAAAAATCTAGAATCTGAAAATACAACGCAGAATATTTTGGATCAGAATGAGAGAGAGAGAGATAGAGAGAGAAAGAGAGATTTTTAGAAAATCTTTATTTTATAATTAGCACAACAACGACAACAAATTACTTATAACACACATCAACATAATTGCAGAACCAATCCTGAAAATAAATTGTCCATTATGCTCATGCTCTTAAGAAATCAAACATTTAATCCAATGAGGACAGGAAGTGCTTTCTGCCCTTCGTCCTGCTGCTGTAGCAGAAGTTCCTCTCGCCAGTGCAGTGAGGCCCGCTGGCTCCAGGCTCTTCTTCTTCACAAAGCTCAACAGCTCGCTCAAGCCTTCTTCTCCTCACGCTCAGCATCCATCACCTTCCTGAGGTCACACAGGAACTTTTTTATCCTATCCGTGAAGGGTTTTCTTCCCTCTTCGTCGTGTAGTAGCCGGCAGAGGTGAAGAGCTTGTCTCTGTCTGGGAAGTAATCTTCCAACTTCACATGCCTCTTCTGATCGGACTCTGCCCCCCTTGAGTCTCTTCTGTCCGTCGTCACCTTCTCGGCCTGAGAGTTCTCGCCGTCCTCTCCGCACTTCCTCTTTAAACGGGGAACTTTGAGGCTCTCCTCATCCTCCTCCATGTCCACCTCGCTTTCTGTCCCCAATGACTCCCTGACACATGTTTCCCTCTCCTCCTCTGGCTACGCCTCCTCTTCCTCCTCCTCAACCTGCTGCGCTACACTATCCTCTCCCTCTTCGTTCCCCTCCTCCTCCTCCTCCTCCTCCTCCTCCTCACCCTGCTGGCCTGTGCTAGTCTCCCCCTCTTCATCCTCACCGTGCTGTACCCCCCTTCTCTTCCTCTTCCACAACCTGCTGGACACCCCCTGTCCTTGCCTGTTCCCTCTCCTCACCCTGCTGGAGACCCCCCGTCCCCTCTGGACCCTCCTGGTTCTGCCCCTCAGAAGCTGCTTTACTAGAGTTCTGCTTAGCAGCTCTTTTCTTTGGGCAGTCCCTGGCCTGATGTCCCTCTCGCCCACAGACAAAGCATTGTAGTCATGCCCCTCCACCTTAATAGCCACCTTGAGGTTGAGCTCCCCACTCCTGTGGAACATTACGTGCCCCATCAGGGAGGACTTCCACCCTGAGGGGATCATCCTCAGCCGAGACACCTCCTTCCCGTGCTTCAACAGCTCCTTCATCAGAGCCTCCTCTTCAATAAACAAAGGCATGTTGGCGACGGTGACCCTGACCGCCGGTGTAGCCAGCGGCATCACCAGCACCGTGCCTCTCACCACCACCCCCGACACCACCACCGTGCTCACCTTCGCCACGCTGTCTAAAAACAGCATCACCATGCGGGCGGCGGACTTCACGCTGCCAGCCCCACCTCCTCCTCCGAGCACGAGAAACACGGCCTGATCCTCACGCCGTGTTTCCGTGTCAGACAGTTCAGGTCCGACATGCTGCTAGCTCATCGGTTAGCACGCGGCTAGCCGGCTGCGCTTACGCGCACAAAGACACCCAAACCCTTCCGTGAACCCGCAGCCACTCACACAAACATTCAAGTGACCAGCAGACACACACATCAAACATTCCGTTTAAACAATTTACAATTTAATGAGGAAAACCACAGTTAAAACAAGCAATCTTCTGCTCTCAGCTCACCACCTCCGTCCTCACGCTCAGAGAGAGCAGGGCTCTCAGAGACTCACACATTTCGGTCTTATCTCACGCACTCCCGCCACACATCGAATTCCTCACGCTGAAAAAACCTCTCGGCTTTTTAATGCTTGAATGCAGGGGTGCTCAATACGCCGATCGATTGTTCCGCTGCAGAGCTCCGACGCCGGTCTGCGCGCATTGGGATGGAGCAAAAAAAGAGTCACTAGCACCCCCCCCCCCCCCCCCCCCCGTCAACAACTCTTTTCGGCTCGATGCTGGCGCGCGCAACGGTCAGCTGTATCGGGTGCTGATGGAAATCTCACGCTTGCCTGTCTTCAAAACTTGAGAGCCCTGGAGAGAGAGAGGGAGAATATGAGAGACGCTGAGGCAGACGGGGTGAGACAGAATAAGAGAGAGAGAGAGAGAAAGAATATGAGAGACGCTGAGGCAGAAGGGGCGAGACAGAATGAGAAAGTGACAAAAGGAGGGATAGGATGAGAGAGAGAGATAGAGAGTAAGAGAGAGAGAGAGAGGGGTCCGCGAGACGCCAAACCCGTCATGAAATATTCAATCTTTAATCAGACTCCCTGCATCCCTCACGAGGCGTGAGAAATATGAAATAGTCCTTCGAGTTTTGGAATCCACACAAAACTACACACACGCACACACACACACCCGCACTTGCACACACACAGCATTAGGAGCTTGACTAAGCACCTGCTGTGTGTGCTGGATCTTCACAGCGAGCTGGTGAGCAGACACACTGCCGTTGAGATTAATGGGCCACGCATGGCACAGGAACTATGTGTTCTCCTGTTTCAAATACACTTCTGCAGAAATAATAATAAGATGATGCCAGATAAAAAAATTAATACACGTACACAGCCAATGTGCACGTGTACCCGGAAACCTTTTCAGGGGCGAAGTCGTCATTATTCTGTTTTTGTTTTCTTTTGATGCAGAAGTGTTTGATGGAGGGGAACCAGCAGCACATCAAAACAAAATGTCTGATACACAGAAATATGTATGAGCTCTGTCTCGGCTACGACAAATGTTATCGTGGAGCTTTGGAAAGCATCTCACCAACACATATGTTGTATCAATGCGTTATATCTATTATATCAACATCTTCAGTACACGTCAAGATCGCTGCTGCGAAGCTGAAGCCATAAAATCTCCATGTTTGAATCTTCAAGGCTCTGATTGGTTGCTTGCAAAATGAAGGGGAGAGACCCTTTAGTGGTCCTCCAGACTCCACAGATAACATAGTTTCTAATAGTAGCCGTGTGTGACTACACAGGAAAAAGGGGAGAGTAATTTTTCCAGAATTAATATTTTTTTCCTCTGAAAGACTAATTTTTATTCAGTTCAGAGTGTAATTATTTCCGATGACCACTAGAATGGGAGTAAAAAAACAGAGTAAACCTTATTGGAGTAATATTAAGAACACGCCCACTAATGTTTGTTAAGTTTCGTTTCTGCCGCCATTTTCTAGTCCCGCAGTGCAAGGTCGAGTTGAGTGGCAGTGAGACGGCGGTGAGCCAGGTAAGTCTGCAAAGTACTAAATATCGAATTTAATAGGATAAAATGTCATCCGATTTTTTTGTTTGCTTATTTGAAAAGTAAAGCCGGTGAGTTACATGATAGCTGGCGAATTTGTGGGTTAGGGTCATTTTCTCACGTTGTTCAGTTCGCAAGCACATGTGTTTTACTCTAAATTTAATGGTGTACATTGACGTGACATCTTGTGTTTGTTTAACTGCTATTGGGCTAGCAAGCACGAGGTTAGCAAGCTATTGTGTTTGTTTAACTGCTATTCGGCTAGCAAGCACGAGGTTAGCAAGCTATTGTGTGTGTTGAACTGCTATTCGGCTAGCAAGCACGAGGTTAGCAAGCTATTGTGTGTGTTGAACTGCTATTCGGCTAGCAAGCACGAGGTTAGCAAGCTATTGTGTGTGTTGAACTGCTATTGGGCTAGCAAGCGCAAGGTTAGCAAGCTATTGTGTGTGTTGAACTGCTATTCGGCTAGCAAGCACGAGGTTAGCAAGCTATTGTGTGTGTTGAACTGCTATTGGGCTAGCAAGCGCAAGGTTAGCAAGCTATTGTGTGTGTTGAACTGCTATTGGGCTAGCAAGCACGAGGTTAGCAAGCTATTGTGTGTGTTGAACTGCTATTGGGCTAGCAAGCGCAAGGTTAGCAAGCTATTGTGTGTGTTTCAACTACTATTGGGCTAGCAAGCACGAGGTTAGCGAGCTATTGTGTGTGTTGAACTGCTATTCGGCTAGCAAGCACCAGGTTAGCATGTTCTTGTGTTTGTCACAGCTGTCCGACTCGTAAGCACGTGGTTGGCAAGCCTGTGTGTTTTTTGTTTAACCTGCTCTCCAGTTGGTAAGCATTTGGTGTTTTAATTCACCTGCTTCCCGGTTAGTAATGTCTGTTTTGTTACACTTACTATTTGGTTAACAAACACATGTGTTTTACTCTGAATTGAGTCCTGTACATTGACCGTTTTCGCTCTGCTGTTCGATGAGCAAGCTTGTGTGTTTTACTTCTATTTTTATCTGCAGTTTGGTTCGCAGGTATATACTTCTTCTGACATTCCCTCAGGGCCAGTGTGTTGGACTAGCATCATACAAACCTTATAGACATGTCATTTACGTAACTTGTTGCTGCTATAGAGTTGGCCATTATTTTGTTCACCGATTTACTTAATCAGAGCAGCATAGACAACATGTGTACAATACAAATGGAATAAGTCAAGGTGGACAATGGATTATGAATGTTAATGAATGACTTTGTAAATAGATGTGCAAAAGCTAATACAAATAACCTTTTCATGTCATGTAGGATGCAGGCTATTAGAGTAAAGTACAGAGATCGACAAAAATACCTCTGTTTTGAGGGCCAAGTTACCTACACATCGTTTTTGGAAAGTGGTGAGTGGAAAACCTAATGAATTTCAGTCTAACACAGGAAACAAACTGAAGCTGTCGGTTTGGGGGCATGGTGCAGATTTTAATGAACTATTATTAAGAAGATATACCTTAACTGTTGAGGTTTATATTGCTTAATTTATTACATTTTCCTTATTCTGGAGTTCATCTTAAATTTTAAGTGCCTTTTTTTAATGTTCACAGCTTCCAAGAAGTTCAGCATCCCAACCTTGGACTTAAGAGTCTTTGATGACACAAAGACTGAGGTTGATGAAGAGGTCTTTGATTTCCTTATGGAAAAACAAAACCTAGGTGTGCTCGAGATTTGTCTCGCACAAAGTCCACATCCAGATGGTAAGTTTCTTAGTGTCATTCATTTTTCTTTTTTAATGAGCAGGGTAGTTTTGAGTGGATAGTGAAAGGGAGAGAGATTGGGGGGGATGATGATCAGTCCAACCAGGAATTGATCATGATCACTGCATTGGGCATTGCCAACATGGACCATGTGCTTTAACCACGTAGCCACTGAGCACACCAGTGTCATTCATTCTTTGAGTCTTGGCGAGCCTAACATGTTCTATTTAAGACAAGCAGATAAATCTGCTGAATTGTTAGTTTATTATAGTTCCAATAATCTTTGTTTTTGGTAGTTACTTTAATACTTTTGGCAATTGTATGGTGTTAGTGTTAATCACACCAGCTGAATATTTACATGGTTTGACAGATTGCCCGAGTTCCCCTTCAAGCAGCTCCTTTACCAGCTCCAGTGGGGATATTGAAGGGGGCTCTGATGACACCGTAATATTGCAGTGCAGTCCTGCCACAAGACAGAGAGCTGAAAACACCTCTCTTGCCAAAGTAAGCAATGCTGATTGCACTACACGCCTTCAGAAAGTTTACATTTTAAACAATTAATCGATTTGTTGTTTGGTCAATAAAATGTCAGTTTCCCAAACCGCAAGATGACGTCCTCAAATGTCTTGTCCACAAACTAAAGGGATATTGAGTCCATTGTCATAAAGGAACAAAGAAACCAGAAATATTAACATTTAAGAAGCTGAAATCTTCTTAAAAGCTTTTTTCTTTCAAAAAAACCTACTATTAAAAAACCTACAAAAAAACAAACCGATTATCAAAATAGCTGATTAATTTTTGTTTGATTAATTGTTGCAGCTCTACATAGAAGTCTTGTGTGCTCGTAGATGAGGAGATGTAAAGTGTTTACATTGATCAGATTTTATAGTTGTGTATTTTTTTTTTATGTCACCTAGATGATTGAAGATGTTCTAAAGAACAAACCTGGCGGAGAGAGGATCATCAATGAGTATGCTCGGACAAAAAGTCTCACGGATAGCAGGCGGCGTGACATGGTCAAGATATTGGTTGCACAAATAACAAGTGAACATGGGTATGCTGAAATATTATTTAATTCACAACTGTTTTGTATGCACCACCCATGCCTAGTTTGCTGAAGGTGTCATTTACACTCCAATACTTTCAACAGTGCTCATAGTATGTTTGTGTGTGTTTATGTGTAGGACAAGTCCTTCAAGGCGCGTCAAAGAGGACTACGCAAAGGGGATCATCAACTTGTTCCCATACCTGGCTGATCCAAGGAGCAAGTTTGGTTATGTAAGTACAGAAAACAATTAGTCCTACCTATTTACTCTTCACTTCTAAACTCAACAGTTTTCAGGCATGATGGAAAGCTAGATAAAAAAATAAAATTAACTGCTTGGCTATGGTTTGAGGAATACTAAAGCTGTTAACATTCATGCACGTCCACCATCTCTGCCATTTTTCCTTAACTGATAATTTAAAACCCTTTTGAGTTTAGCAGTCCAGTCTTGAGCAAGTTCAGCTCAGCTGCTGCATTTTTTAGATTTAAGTGTGAACATATTTTATCCTGCTAATTCAAACATGTTCAAAATCACAATTCATTTCACTCTGAATAATACCTTTTTAGGAGCATTTTTACAATGCAGAAGATGGGAGTGGGTATCTGGCTTGGAGATTGAAGTTTGTCCAAAAGGAAGCTTCTGGTGGACAAAAGAAGGCCATGAGACTCTTAAGAACACAAATGGGTATGTGTTGTTGTTACCTGTAACCAAACTGCATACATGAGAATCATGGCAGAGTTCCCAAGTGTTGTTTATTAAATCCTAGGACAGTCATATCCATATCCACTGTTACAGGGGGCCCATCAGCTGAAAGAGACTTGAGGGAGGACAATCCCCTAATGACAGACAGCTTGTTTTCTGAGGCCATTGCACTGATGAAGCATACAGCTGATGAAGGGATTGTTATGACGAAGATGAAGCAGACCTTCAACTATCGCCAAAAGATCATTCATGATCCAGTGAAGTCCTCTGATGTCTTTCTGGCCTTCCCAAGATTCCTGGACATACAAGGATTAGTATGTTCAACTTACTTCATTGTAACTTGTATTTTAACTTGTTGACTTGTATTTTAGAAAAAAGTGACTTAAAATTGTATGAGCTAAGGAGATTTAACAACATGATTTCATCTATTCTGCAGATTGAGCAAGATTTTATTTTGATGTTTGATGATTCCATCTCTGCAAAGTTCCTGGAGAAGTGGCCCACAATTTACAAGAAAAAAGTCCTTGAACAAAGCCGTGGTCTCACACAGTCGGATGATCTGCAGTACCTCGTCCAGAATGCTGAATCCACAACAGAAGTGGAAAGTGGTGAGGCAAAATAAATGGATTATATTGTTGTTTTTCTGTTTTAGTTGTGATAAGATTGAATGTTTTTAGGAGAAAAAGCACTTGATGCAGCTGGATTAATCAGTTGGTCCAACAATGTAAGACAGGAAATAAAGGAGCTGGCTCAAGTTCAGGAAGTAGTGGAGCTGTGCATAAAGTCCATTTATTGTAAATTGGAGCATGAGAAGTGCAACACTCTTTGTGCTGACTTTTTTTGGTACATAAAGTAGTGTTTAGATTTTTGTATTAAAGTAATCCTGGAAGTCTTTGTTATTAATTATTACTTTATTCTTTCAGGATGGGACGGTGACATGTCGTCCATTTTGATCCTTGTGCACCTGCTGCCGCCGTCACCTCAAGGCCGAAAGAGACCAGGAAAGCTCTCCGCCAGACAAGCCAGTGAGAATCTTGTGAAGTTCATCAAGGTAAGGCTGCCATACAGGAAACATCACGAGCTATATCACACCACATGTCTTTTTGTTGTGTTTCTTTTCCTTTTTTTTAAAGATGTTTTCTCAAACTTTTTCTTCTGTCACAGACAGGGACCAGCATCCAGGGGCATCTCGATGGAATCGCAGACAGCCTTCAACCATACCTGCTTGCTGTGGGAACTCAGAGGACTGTGATTCACAAGTACTTCATTGTCATTGACAATATCTTGTAAGTCATCTGGCTCTCTTGCTTGTTTTGATGAGCTTTTCAAAGCTCACTTTGTCTTTGGCACTTCGTACAACCACGATCTCGTCAATGTGTACAACTTCATTCAGACAACCATTTATGATATCGATATTGATACAACCAAGGTGAATCCTAGAGTTGCAGAGTTGAGGGCTCGGTTGCTGCGTTGATTCGATTTTCTTTTCTTTGAGGGCTCCATTACGGAATTCAGGTATTCAGAAATGTTGTGTTTCATTTGTAAGAGCTCCCAGACAAATGCTAATTCCCTGACAAAGCATTTGAAAGTGATCCACGGTCTTTGCTCTGGCAAGACACTTCGCCTTAAATGTGGTCAGGCTGGTTGTGCTCAAGTTTATGGCACTTTTTCTGGGTTCAGAAAGCATCTCAATAAAGCACATGAAACTTGTTCTGATCCTGGTGAAGGCCCATCTACAGCTGAAGATTCAGTAGGAAGTGTTTGTTATGATTTGCCATCTGTAATTCCTCCTTCTGATTCAGTCCTGCTACAGAAATCTCTTGTGCACAGTTGTGCTGCAACAATAGCTGAGCTGAAAGTGGCAGGTGTAGGTGAATCAACGATCCACTCTTTGGTCATTTCCATGGAAGAGATAGTTAATGATATTCATAATCAAGCAAAAGAATCTGTGAAGAGTAGTCTGTCTTTACAAGAACCAGTCAAAAGTGACATCGAGGGCAAAATCGATCAGTGTTTTGAAAAAATGGAAAATCCTTTTAATGCATTCAATTCTGGAAGTAAAAGAACACACTATTTTGCAAAGAAATTGGGGCAGGTAGACACAGTTGAACATGTTCTTGGTTCAAGATTTGAAACCCTGCGCAATCGAACTACAGGAACCTACGATCAGGTTGTTGTTACTGATAAATTTGTTTACATCCCAATTTTGAAAACTTTACAGTTTATTTACAATCACCCCAATGTAAAGGAGATGATGCAGACTGAGTCCAATTCAGGAGACAATCTGCTTAAAGACTTGTGTGATGGAGATCTTTTCAAGAGCCATGCTCTATTTTCAAAGCAGAAACATGCTATTCAGATTCAACTTTTCTATGATGATTTCGAGACTGCTAATCCTCTGGGGTCAAAACGGGGAATACATAAATTAGGAGCAATATATTTCACATTGCGGAATTTTTCTCCCAAGTACAACTCTGCTCTCCATAATATTCATTTGGTCTCTTTATTTCATGCCCAAGACATTAAAACGTATGGCTTCTCTAAAATACTTGATCCAATTGTGCAGGATATTAAAATACTGGAGAAGGATGGAATTAGGGTTCCCCTGTATGATGACCTGGTATATGGAACTATTGTCCAAGTTACTGGTGACAAGCTTGGCCTTCACTGTTTGTTTGGTTTTGTACAATCATTTGTTGCCAGATATTGTTGCCGCTTTTGTCTTGCTGACAAAGAGGACTTTCAAACAGAGTTTACTGAGGATTCACCCAAGATAACTATGCGAACTCAAGCACTTCATGCAGAACACTGCCAACAAATGGAAACAAATCCCAGACTTCCCTATGTGATGGGTGTTAAACAGTCTTGTCTTCTGAATTCATTGCAGTACTTCAACACATGTGAAAATTTCTCTGTTGATATTATGCATGATATCTTGGAGGGAGTGGCACAATTTGAAATGAAACTGATAATATTACATGTAATAGACCAATACACAACATCAAAGGAAGTAGACAGGAGAATTAAGAGCTTTAACTATGGCTACATGGAACAAAACAACAAACCCCCTACATTGAAGTTAGTCGAGGACTCGAATAACCTAGGGTTAAATGCCATCCAGTCCTGGTGTCTACTTCGCAATCTACCACTCATCTTTGGAGATTTGGTTTGTCCAAATGATCAGCACTGGTATTTGCTACTGTTGTTGCTGCAAATTGTAAATATTGTATTTTCTCCTGTATTGTCAAAGGGTATAACTATTTTCTTGAAACACTTGATCGCTGAACACCATAGGTTATTCAAGCATTTGTTTCCACACAGGAAGCTGCTACCAAAGCATCATTTCATGGTTCATTACCCTACATGTATACTTAAGACTGGACCAGTTTTGCATAGCTGGTGCATGCGCTACGAAGCAAAGCACAATTTCTTTAAAAAACAATTGCCAAAAAACACCAAAGTCACATTGCTTACAGTTGGCAGACATTTGACCCCAAAAGACTGATCACTGGACCAGGTAAAATGCTACCTTTAAATGCATTGGACTGGGGCTGTGAGGTAGCAGAGACTCTCCAGCTACCCATTGATGCTGAGGTTTTCAAAGTAAGATGGGCCAAGCACCACGGAAATATGTACCGTGCAGATTTAGTTCTATGTGTTAAAATTCATTGTGACATGCCAGTTTTTCATAAGATCCACCATGTTGTTGTGAAGGATGAGACATTGTTTTTTGTTACGTTTGCACTACAAACAGTGTGTCTGAACGAGCATTTTAATGCATTTCAAGTTTTGTACACAACAGACGGACCTCATATTGTGTTTGTCAACAATCTTTTCTGTCACAAAGCATTCGATTTACAGGTGTCTTGCAGTCATAATGACTCCAGTTTGTATATTGTGCCATACTGTTTCCTGTGAACACTTAATAAAGTAAAGGTGTCAGTTAAGGTATTGGGTTCTGATCTATTTATTTCACCTTTTTAAAAACTTTGCAGTGTATGACTGAGTGTAAAGTTATATAGCGAGTACAATTATATTCATAATAAAGTTAAACTCTTTAGAGTAACATTCACTTCATAATAAATTCTATTTGGAGTAAAATGATGTACCATTTATAATTTTGATTTCTGTATTGAGTAAAATTCAGTTCTATACAGAGTAAAACTAGGGTAGAGTTGTTTTTATTTTATGCTAAATGGGGTGAATTATCATCAGGTAGACTCTAATTCTTGCACTAAATAGAGTAAAATTAGGGTGGTAGAGTTTTTATTTTATGCTAAATGGGGTGAATTATCATCAGGTAGAGTAAAATTCTTGCACTAAATAGAGTAAAATTAGGGTGGTATAGTTTTTATTTTATGCTAAATGGGGTGAATTATCATCAGGTAGAGTAAAATTCTTGCACTAAATAGAGTAAAACTAGGGTAGAGTTGTTTTTATTTTATGCAAAATGGAATGAATTATCAGGTAGAGTAAAATTCTTGCACTAAACAGAGTAAAACTAGGGTAGAGTTGTTTTTATTTTATACTAAATGGAGTGAATTATCATCAGGTAGAGTAAAATTCTTGCACTAAATAGAGTAAATTTAACTCTGAAAGTTTAACTCTGTCATAAGAGTAACTTTTACTCTCTTTGGACTGGGACCAAATGTTGTCTTTTTTAGAGTAAAATATTATTCAATTTGAGTAAAATTTACTCAGCCAATTTTACTGTGTACTAACTGACTTTTGTTGCACAACTCTGTTTTCCAATTAACGTGGTAACATACCACCCACGGCCACGGTAACTGATGTTCAATAATGGTGTGAGGATGTATTATTACTCCTACTATTACTATTGTAGGAGATTTTAATATTCATGTGGATGTTGATAATGATTGCCTTGGGGCTGCATTCATCTCATTGTTGGACTCGATCGGCTTCTGCCAGAGAGTACAGAAACCCACTCACAGCTTTGGCCACAAGCTTGATCTTGTTCTTACATATGGCGTTGACATTGAGCATTTGAAGGTCTTCCCACAGAATCCTCTTCTATCAGACCACAAACTTATAACTTTTGAGTTTATACTACCGGAGTGTACACCGTTAGTCAACAGTTTCTACACCAGATGTCTAACTGACAGTGCTGTAGCTAAATTTAAAGAAATGATTCCTTCTGCATTTGATTCAATACCACGTCTCA
The DNA here is from genome assembly GCF_029220125.1 of Pseudoliparis swirei. Taxonomy (NCBI): domain Eukaryota; kingdom Metazoa; phylum Chordata; class Actinopteri; order Perciformes; family Liparidae; genus Pseudoliparis; species Pseudoliparis swirei. Next base: position 20,006,011 of record NC_079395.1, on the reverse strand, counting down.
ATACAACAGAGGACTCCTGGTCTAACTTTAGTCCGTCCCAGATTGATCATCTTGTTGATAGTGCCACAGGCTCACTGAGAATGACACTGGACTCGATAGCCCCTCTGAAGAAGAAGACAGTGAGGCAGAGGAGGTTTGCTCCCTGGTATAACCCTCAGACCCGCAAACTAAAGCAAACGTCACGAAAGCTTGAAAGCATATGGCGTTCAACTAATCTGGAAGAATCCCGCTTAGTTTGGCGAGATAGTCTTAAAACTTATAAGAAGGCCCTCCGTAATGCCGGAGCAGCCTATTAACTCGTCAATAATAGAGAAAAATAAGAACAACCCCAGGTTTCTCTTTAGCACTGTAGCCAGGCTGACAAAGAGTCACAGCTCTGTGGAGCCGAGTATTCCTATAGACCTAAATGGTAATGACTTTATGAACTTCTTTAATGAAAAGATTTTAACTATTAGACGCAAGATTAATAATCTCTTGCCCTTAACCAGTGCCAATCTGTCCTCAAGTGGAGTGGCCTTGGAAACCGCTGTATGCCCTGGTGTATATTTAGATGGCTTTTCTCCCATCAACCGTGACCAATTATCTTCAACGGTTTCTACTTCTAACACGTCTACCTGTCTCTTGGACCCCATCCCGACTAGGCTGCTTAAAGACATTTTGCCTTTAATTGACAGCTCTCTATTAGATATTATCAATTTGTCTTTGATAACAGGCCATGTACCACATTCCTTTAAAGTAGCTGTAATTAAACTTCTCCTGAAGAAGCCCACTCTGGATCCACAGGTGTTGGCCAACTACAGACCGATCTCTATCCTCCCCTTCTTTTCCAAGATCCTTGAGAAATATATATATATATGACTTTCTATCATAATATCATAATAGTTTATTTGAGGAGTTTCAGTCAGGATTTAGAAAACACCACAGCACAGAAACAGCACTGGTGAAAATTACAAATGACCTCTAATGGCAGCAGATAAAGGACTCATCTCTGTACTGGTCTTTTTAGACCTTAGTGCTGCATTCGACACTATTGACCATGACATCCTATGACAGAGACTGGATCAGTCGGTTGGCATTTCTTCTGGCGTTACTTCGAGACTGGATTACTGCAACTACTTATTATCAGGCTGCTCTAATAAGTCTCTTAGGTCCCCCCAGTTGATCCAGAATGCTGCAGCTCGTGTACTCACTAAAACTAAGAAAAGAGATCACATTACTCCTGTACTAGCTGCTCTACACTGGCTCCCCGTAAAATCGAGAATAACTTTTAAAATTCTTCTCTTAACCTACAAAGCCTTGATTGGTGATGCACCATCATATCTTAAGGAGCTTGTCGTACCATATTGCCCCACTAGAGAGCTGCGCTCACTAAATGCGGGGCTGCTTGTAGTTCCTAGAGTCTTAAAAAGTAGAATGGGAGCCAGAGTCTTTAGTTATCAAGCTTCTCTTTTATGGAACCAGCTTCCAATTTCAGTCCGGGAGGCAGACACAGTCACCTCATTTAAGAGTAGACTTAAGACTTTCCTCTTTGACAGAGCTTATAGTTAGGGCTGAATCAGGTTCACCTGGTCCAGCCTCTTGATATGCTGCTATAGGCATATAGCTGCTGGGGGACGTTTTAGGATACACTGAGCACCTATCTCCTCTTTTCTCTTTCCTTATGGATGAATTTTCATCTCTCAATCACACATTATTAACTCTGCTTTGTCCCCGGAGTCCTTTTGACTTCACGTCTCATAGGGTCATCGGACCCTATGAGACGCCATAGATCCCATCTGCCTGATGGATCATCGAGGTCTGGATCGTGGAATATGTCTACTACCAACAATGCCATTGCCCTATTGAGACTCCGCCCACTGTTGAGACTCCGCACACTCCTCCTCTCTACCTCCATCTGCCTGATGGATCGTGGAGGTCTCCATCGTGGAATATGCCTACTACGAGCTATTCATACACTCTGTCATATTCATTACATGTATTTTAACTCTAAATCTGTCCCTCTGTACACATTACATCTATTACACCTGTCTGTCCTGGAGAGGGATCCTCTTCTGTTGTTCTCCTGAAGGTTTCTTCCTTTTTTTCCCCTGAAGGGTTATTTGGGAGTTTTTCCTGATCCGATGTGAGGTTTTGGGACAGAGATGGTTTTGTGTACAGATTGTAAAACACTCTGAGACAAATTTGTAATTCGTGAAAATGGGCTATACAAATAAACTAAATTGAATTGAATCATTTATTATTCTGTGCGGTTAGTCTATCAGACACACCTTCATTATTCCTAACTCTCACTCACCTGTATTTTATGTAAGAGGCACAAATAGATGAATATGCATATTCATAAGGAACAATGTGCTGTAATGCATATTTATAGGTAAATAAGTGACTAGTTATATTACACTGTATGTGTGACTACATATAGGAGCTATGTGACTATATGTTGTAAATATTACGATTTTCTAGTGTTGTATAACTATTTGTACATTAAAAAAATATGAATACATATATGATCTGATTCTAATGAATGATAAAGGGTTGACTAAGTTGGTAGAATGTAAGTGTTCGTGTTAACAGGTCGTTGCACTGCCCCCCAGTGGCCAGAAAAACAACAATCCAGAACGATTTAAAGTATAATTATGGAATTTTTTTCCACCTTGTATTGAGGCACTAAGGTTTCATCATCACTGTTTCTCTTTTTCTTAAATATCCGGCGTGCTGGAGCACAACAAACAACAACAAACAACAATGTGTCACAGTCCTACGACTCCCAGACTTCCCTGTCGGACTAGCATCATGTCTCAAGTGTGAAAACACAAGAGCCACTGCAGCTCTGAAGCCACGTGGTGAGTCATCTTTAGATCATAGTCGTGACAGACAATGATCTAAAGATACCGACGAGAGTGGGACTCTTTTCTCTAACTGAATGTTGGTATTGGCAGACCGTGATCTCTCAAAGTGAGTGAGTGTTATTTCTATATTATATAAATTATCTACAGATGTGGTGATTAGTACTAATGTAATATGATTCATTTCAAAAGTTGATTTAAATGTTTTTTTTACACATCCGATAATGTGTACAGTCAGAGTTCATGATTTGCAGTGGTTAGATTTGACAGTGAATAATTTCCTAAAACAATATGATAATTAGTTAAATAAATGGTATGATGTAAAAAATACAAAACTGTCCAATATATTTACAAATATATATATATGTGATGCATCTGACTTTCAAATGTTGAAGTAGATTAACAGAAATAAATGTTGCATGTTTAAATATATCTGTGTTTCGTATTACAATTGTTGTGGAAATTATTGTTAATAACTATTGTGAGGAATAATTAACATTAAAATGTGATAAGGCAGTCACTTCACATATATTATTATTATTATTATTATTATTATTATTAAAAGGTGATCAGTTCAAATTTGTTATTGAGGAAGTTTATATCAAACAAGAAGCCCTTCGTATTATGTTGTAGCCTACCCTTGAAGAAGCTCTCAGTTTCAAAAAGATTGGTGACCCCTGATATATATATATATAGTTGGATAAGAGACCGATACTGACCGGAGGCAGCCAGTTGCGTTGCGGAGGACCTGGGAGGAGTGGAGGTGCATCTTGCGGTCCTCCTGCGTATGCGGAGACGTGTCCCAGCCCGAGTGGGGGATGATCACAGCGTTGGTCAGCACGGCGAGGGTGTCCTGGATGATGGGCATCTTCAGGGCGTCGCACGACGACAAGTTCCACAAAACACCTGAGGAGGAGGCGGGGAGACGGGTTGTGAACACCAACCCGTGAAAAACACAAAAACAACGGAGGAGAGACAGACCACTCCAGAAAAAACACTTAAATATTACACATAATCATCACCACTTTAGGAATTTTGAAGTTTAAAAAAGCTAATGTCGGGCTTTAAACAATCTACATCAGTTGCACAAGGGCGAATATACACGATGAGGCTGTGAGGACGGACTCGTCAGGGGTTGAGGGTTGAGTTGGTGTCTCTCTCTCTTGAAGGGGCTAAATGATACGAGTAACAGGGCTCAGAGTGAGTTTTATAATTATTACTTCAGATGACATAATTTCTCAAACGAATGGACATTGTATCATGGTAATTCTATAGATTGAATGATTGAAAATGTTCATGTACAGATCTGCTATGTCATAATAATAAATAAAAAAAGGCAGAAATACAAACAAATCACCAGTACACTCATTCATAATCAACCCTCACTTATCATCATGAATCTTTGATTACACAGGAGTGATGCATTTCAAATGTGTGGCTCATACCTCAAAACATAACCTTCAATTTAACGCACCACAGAGCTGCTGTAATTAATTTCCGAGCGTAAACCCCACCCGCCCCCAAAAAACGAAGGCGGTATATCACTTTCAAAAATAAATTGATAAAATCTTCATCTTTACGGCAGAGACAAGCAGCTTCCTCAGCTGGCAGACCAGATTACTGGTATCACTCTGAAGCTGGAGAAGTGGGACAGGCGATCACGGGAATATGGCTTCCTTTGAGAATCTGAGTGAATTTGCTGAAACCAGTGATATGGATGCCACCACAGTGAATCCTGGTAAAGAGCACATATCTCCACTGAGAGGATACTTTCAAAATAACTTCCTACACGGTGCTCAGTATGACTGAGTGAGAGTTTATCACAGGTTGCATTTTATTGTTATTATCTTGAAAAGATATTCTGTGCAAACCAGTTTATTAATTAATAGCAGCCATAATAAGCTGTTTTCTTTGTTGCCAAATAGTAGTACAGAACTGTATTTACATTGTTCTAATAAAGTGATTTCCATATTGTATTAATTTTTGTCTGATGGAGCAATCTGGTTTACTTGAAAATGATTGGAAATTTCTTATTTCTAGTCCCAAAACAAATTAATTAAGATCGGTTACAATTCAAACCGAACTACAATATTTATCGCACTGGACCATCTGGAAGAATATATTGACGAGTGGTTCGGGCGAGTCTGCGTCATGAACACCGAAGCAAGCGAATCTGAAAGCGATCCCGAAAAGACTCCCATTTCATACAACAAAAGAGCCCGTACCAGCCCAGGTACAAATCCATCCACTTCACCCAAACCTCCATGCTGCTCTGAGGTAAGCGACATACTAAAGTCCATTGAAAATAAGCTTTCCGGTTTTGACTCCAGACTTGCGCTTATCGCAGTATTACATCGGGAATTCCAGGCTCTGCGCCACAGCCTGGAATTCAGTCAGAACCAAATCGACGCTATTACTAAGGACAACAAATCACTCCATCACTCCGTCAGTACGATAACCACCCAGCTCACCTCTGTTTCCGCTGACAACAAAGCTATGAAACAAACCATCCTGGACTTACAAGCCCGCAGTATGAGTGACAATCTAGTCTTTACCGGCATTAACGAACAAACCTCAGAAAACCCAGAAAAACCATCAAAGAATTCATGTCCATACAGCTCAAACTACCCGCAGAGACCGTCAACAACATAACTTTCCACCGCGTCCACCGTCTGGGACCGCAGAACAACAGCCGGCCGCGGCCAATCATCGCTAAGTTTGAACACTATAAACAAAAAGAACAGGTCAAACAACAAGGCAGGCAGCTCAGAGGAACGGACTATGGACTCAACGATCAATACCCAAAAGAAATCATGCAATGTCGCAAAGTTTTATTTCCAATCCGCAAAAACATGATGAAAGAAGGAAAGAAAGCAATAATATCACTGGACAGACTATACATAGATGGACAATTATACCGCGATAAGGACGTAACCCCCTGGCTCTTCTAGACCCCTGTTTTCTCTCTCGCTCTCGCTCTCGCTCTCGCTCTCTCTCTCGCTCTCTCTCTCTCTCCTGTCCCTACGTATCCGCATACATACACAAAATTCCCCATCGTAATCTCTATATGCCCCCCTCTCTTTTCTTTGCATTTCACTGTTTCGATTATTTTATTATTTAGTATTGCACCCATGTCGTACTGTACCTGACAGTATGAACCCCGATCTGGTTCACACATTGCCTTGTATTTCTGTTATGTGTAATATGTTACTTACTTTGTTGTCTTTACGTTCCTATGTTTTTTTGTTTTGTATATGTTTGTTCTTCCCTGATTCAATGTCTGCTCATACTGCTGTGTCATTTACACATCAACACACACACACACACACACACACACACACACACACACACACACACACACACACACACACACACACACACACACCAACATTAACACTCAGTCTATAGTATTTCAATTAACATGTCTTCTCTCAAATTCTTAACCTGGAATATCCATGGAGTTGGTTCTAAAGCAAAACAAATTAAAGTTTTAAATCATCTGGCTAAGATGAAAGCAGATATATGCTTAATACAAGAAACACATCTTTCAGAATCAGGTCACAACAAATTTAAATCAACACAATTCACTCATTCATTTTCAGCTTACTACAATACAAAACAAAGAGGAGTCTGTATTTTAATTAACAAGACAGTTTCCTTTATCCACAACTCCACCATCACTGACCCAGAAGGCCGGTTTATCATTATTAACATATCCGTCAACAATAGTCCAGTCACAATCTGTAATGTTTATGGCCCAAACTCTGATGATCCATCCTTTTTTCATAAATTTTTTTCAACTCTCTCAAACATTTGCAACTGTCCAGTCATAATGGGAGGCGATTTTAATACAGTTATCGACCCATCAGTAGACCGATCTAATATTACAAATAATAAACGTACCTGGCAATCCACAGAAACAATAAAACAGTTCATGAGGGATTGTGGTCTTGGCGATAGTTGGCGATTACAGAACCCCAACGCAAGAGAATACTCATTCTTCTCTCCGGTTCACCGTTCATACTCACGCATTGACTTCTTCCTTAACAGCAATTCAATTATATCGGATATTTCAGACTCAAAGATTCACCCTATAATTATCAGCGATCATGCTCCCGTAACATTTACATGGAATAGAATTAACATACATAAACCAATCACTAGATGGCGTTTCAATACGTCTCTTCTCAAAGACCCTCAGTTTGACAGTCTGATTAAAAAAGAGTGGGCATCCTTCCTAGAAATAAATGATTCCCCAGAGTCATCACCGACCCTTCTATGGGAAACAGGGAAAGCAGTTTTAAGAGGAATAATCATTTCATTTTCCGTCTACAAAAAAAAGAAAGAAAAAAAAGAAGAAGCTGAATTGGAACAACAAATCAACCAACTTGAAATCATTAATGCAAGCAACCCAACATTGGAAACTCAAAATGAATTGAGAAAATATAAATTACAAATAAATGAAATAATAAATAATAAAACTCAATTCCTAATACACAGACTTAGACAAGAACATTTTCACCATAGCAATAAATCTGGTAAATATTTGGCAAGTCAAATTAAACAAAATAAGGAAAAAACTACAATCACAATCATTAAAGACTCAACAGGAATCCAACAAATTCACCCGATGAAATCAATAAAATCTTCAGAAGTTTTTATGCCAAACTTTATTCATCTGAAAAGGACCCACACCCAGAAGACATCCATTCATTTTTCAACAGCATTGATTTACCACAGATTAACAAAGAACAAAAGAACACACTTGACTCCCCATTAACACAGGATGAACTTTGTACTGCCCTCCATCTCATGCCCAATAACAAAGCACCCGGACCTGATGGCTACCCTGCAGAGTTCTATAAACACTTTTGGTTCATCATAGCTCCACTTTTTCACAAGATGATAACAGAAATAAAACAAAATTTGCAATTCCCAGCCAGCATGAATACAGCCTGTATATCACTTCTTCTCAAACCAAACAAAGATCCAACTCTTCCATCAAGCTACCGTCCCATTTCCCTCCTCAATGTAGACATTAAAATCATCACAAAGGCACTAGCTCATAGATTAGAAAAGTCACTCCATTTATAATTCACCCAGATCAATCCGGCTTTATCAAAGGTAGACACTCATACACTAACACACGCAGACTGTTTAATTTAATCAACTACTCATCATTACAACAAACCCAAACCATCATCGCCTCCTTAGACGCAGAAAAAGCATTCGATAAAGTAAATTGGACATTTCTCTTAAGTGCATTAAAAAGATTTGGTTTTGGGGAGTCATTTATTAACTGGGTCAAAATTCTATACACTGCACCTACAGCCACCGTCATCACCAATGGACACACCTCTCACAGCTTCACACTGCACAGGGGGACAAGGCAAGGATGCCCACTCTCCCTCACTTTTCATCATTTTCATTGAACCGCTAGCTGCTGCCATTCGTCAGAATACCATCATAAAAGGAATCCAAACACTCAATATCCATCACAAAATCAGTCTTTATGCCGATGATATATTGCTCTTCCTCCAAAAGCCATATTCATCGTTACAGGAAACTATTAAAATTATAGACACATTCTCCAAAATCTCTAATTACTCAATTAACTGGAACAAATCATTCATCCTTCCATTAGACAGTAACAGTTGGGATGGGGCAGGCCACACACCACCTATTCCTTTTTGCACTGGTGTCATTACTTATTTGGGAATACATATTTCCTCCAGGCTGTCAGAGCTGTTCACACTCAACTTCACTCCACTACTTAAAACAATAACCGACGACCTCCTCCGCTGGATGAAACTACCACTGTCACTCATGGGCAGAATAGCAACAGTTAAAATGACAATTATTCCTAAAATAAATTACCTATTCACAATGATTCCATCTCAACCCACTCACTCCTGGTTCAAATCTCTTGACTCACTCATTACTAAATTTTACTGGAAAAATAAGACGCCAAGAATAAAACTGGCCACTTTACAACAAACAAAAAAACAAGGAGGACTTGAAGCTCCAAATTTTTCTCACTACTCACTAGCAAACCAACTTCAATACAGTCTTAAATGGATCCACCCCACTCACTCAGACAACACATGGTTAGACATAGAACAGACAGTATGTAAGGACATCCACATTTCAGACCTACCATTTCTCAGCCAATCAATCAAACGCCATCCTTGCTTCAAAATGGTAACAATAGCAGAAACTCTGACAGCCTGGTGGAAATTCCACAAAATCACTAATGTCACTTTTGCACCCTCAAATTTCACCCCTATATGGAATAATCTGGACATTCTAAGTAGTAATAAGCCTTTAAATCTCCACACATGGTCCACTAAAGGCATCACTCATTTGAAACACATCTTTAATCACAATACCCTGGTTTCATTCCCCCATTTGGTTCAGAAGTACGGCATCAGGAAAAATCACTTTCTGGAATATCTACAACTTAAATCATCCCTTCAAACAAAATTCAACATTAAGGCCACACATTTGGAATTACCTCCCTCAACCTCACAGTTAATTAATATCACCTCCTCAAATAAATTAATCTCAAAAATATGTAGTATAATATCACACTCTGAAATAATAACCATACCAATAATAAAATGGGAATTTGACTTGGCTATCACTCCTGATGCCGACTTCTGGACCAAAATCTGTACTAATATATATTTTATGACCAAAAATACAAATTTACAACTAATACAATATAAAATACTTCACAGAATTCACTACACTGGGCACAAAATGTTTAAAATGGGTTTCACTACAGATATCTGTCCACATTGCATGCAAAATACTCAGGATAGTTACATTCACGCCACCTGGCACTGCACACCAGTTCAACACTTTTGGAAACAAATAACTGAGTCACTGTCTGTTTTCCTGGGCTGCCTCATCCCATTATCCCCATCACTCTGTTTACTGGGAGACATCTCATCTATAAACCTGAGCAAAACAAACTGCAAAATACTTCTCGTGGCCCTAACTATCGCCAAGAAAACAATCCTCGTGAACTGGAAATCAAGGAATAACACACATATCTTACACTGGAAAAATTTAATGTCAGAATATATTTCAATGGAACAACTCACCTCATCTATCATTTACAATACAACAGAACACCACGACATCTGGTCATCATTCACTATATTTTTACAAACATGACACCACTCCTCTTATTTTATTAGTTAATTCATAAATACACATGCACACACATATACACATGTACACATGCATCTGTCTTTCTTTCTTCTTCTCCTTCTAATTATTATTATGTTTGTTTTGTTTGTTTTTGTTGTTTTTTTTCTTCTTTTTTTTCCCAGAAATATTCTGACTTTATGATGTTATGTCCATTGTTTTGTCGTCTGCATTGTTTATTGTCCTCTAGGTGTTATGTCTATGTATTGTCTTTTGTCTTAAAATAAAATTATTTAAAAAATAAAAAAAGAAAAAAGAAAAAAAAGAACCATTTTGTTACAATGTTGTTGGGTGGTGGGTTATGAACATCTGTCTTGCTCCAAATTGAGGCATGAAGGAAACACTTTGAGAACCACTGCACTAAGTAAACACAAAGGCAGCTTACAGATGAGAATAATGAATCTCAACTGCATTGTTAAATTCAGTTTGAGTTTTAGAGTGAAACACCGTAAATATCGGTCCATACTAAAATTTGTGCATATATTTTTTGCAAACAAATATTTTGTCATTGTTAATTATACTAAACTTTGTACTGAAAATGGAAATACAGTGTACTATCAGCAACATTCAATACCATCATTGTTGGATTTACAAAATATGAATTTCACAAAATAAATGTTGTCAATGTTAAATGTACTAACCATTGTGCTGATAACGGAAATAAACAATAAGAAAACAACTTGTATTTTGGTTTCGTCCTCCCCTGCCACCAAGAGGAGAACCTACGTTAGCTAACTACTCAAGTTAGCACTTAGTTAACAGGAATGTAACTCTATTCAATTCAATTCAATTCAGTTTATTTGTATAGCCCAATTTCACAAATTACAAATTTGTCTCGGAGTGCTTTACAATCTGTACACATAGACATCCCTGCCCCAAAACCTTGCATCGGATCAGGAAAAACTCCCAAATAACCCTTCAGGGGAAAAAAAAAAGGGAAGAAACCTTCAGGAGAGCAACAGAGGAGGATCCCTCTCCAGGATGGACAGAACAATAGATGTAATGTGTACAGAAGGACAGATTTAGAGTTAAAATAGTCGGCTTATTCCACGATGGAGACCTCCACGATCCATCAGGCAGATGGTGGTGGGGAGGAGGAGTGGAAGGAGTCTCAACAGTGGGCGGAGTCTCAACAGTGGGTGGAGTCTCAACAGGGCAGTGGCGTCGTCGGTAGCAGGAATTCCACGACCCAGACCTCGATGATCCATCAGGCAGATAGGATCTATGCCGTCTCATAGGGTCCGATGACCCTATGAGACGTGAAGTCAAAAGGACTCCGGGGAGAAAGCAGAGTTAGTAACGTATGATTGAGAGATGAAAATTCATCCCTAAGGAGAGAAAAAAGAGGAGATAGGTGCTCAGTGCATCCTAAAACGTCCCCCGGCAGCTATAAGCCTATAGCAGCATATCAAGGGGCTGGACCTGGTGAACCTGATTCAGCCCTAACTATAAGCTCTGTCAAAGAGGAAAGTCTTAAGTCTACTCTTAAACGAGGTGACTGTGTCTGCCTCCCGGACTGAAATTGGAAGCTGGTTCCAGAGAAGAGGAGCTTGATAACTAAAGGCTCTGGCTCCCATTCTACTTTTTAAGACTCTAGGAACTACAAGTAGTCCCGCATTTAGTGAGCGTAGCTCTCTAGTGGGGCAATATGGTACTACAAGCTCCTTAAGATATGATGGTGCATCACCAATCAAGGCTTTGTACGTTAAGAGAAGAATTAAAAAAGTGATTCTTGATTTTACTGGGAGCCAGTGCAGAGCAGCTAGTGCAGGAGTGATGTGATCTATTTTCTTAGTTTTAGTGAGAATACGAGCTTGCAGCATTCTGGATCAACTGGAGGGACCTAAGAGACTTATTAGAGCAGCCTGCTAATAAGGAGTTTCAGTAATCCAGTCTCGAAGTAACGAACGCGTGAACCAATTTTTCTGCATCTTTTTGAGACAAGATGTGCCTGATTTTTGAAATATTACGTAGATGAAAGAATGCAGTCCTTGAGATTTGCTTTACGTGAGAGTTAAAGGACAAGTCCCGATCAAAGATAACGCCAAGATTATTTACAGTGGTGTTGGATGCTAGGGCAATGCCGTCTACAGAAACCACATCACCAGATAATTGATCTCTGAGGTACTCAGGGCCGATTAAAATTACTTCGGTTTTGTCTGAGTTTAACATCAAGAAGTTGCAGGTCATCCATGTTTTTATGTCTTTAAGACATGCTTGAATTTTACCGAGTTGGTTGCTCTCCTCTGGTTTTATCGATAAATATAGTTGAGTATCATCTGCATAACAATGAAAGTCTATGGAGTGTTTCCTGATAATATTGCCCAAAGGAAGCATGTATAAGGTAAATAAAATTGGTCCAAGCACAGAACCTTGTGGAACTCCGTGATTAACGTTGGTGGTTATCGAGGCGTCATCGTTTACAAATACAAATTGAGATCGATCTGATAAATAGGATTTAAACCAACTTAGTGCCGTGCCTGAAATGCCAATCGACTGCTCCAGTCTCTGTAATAGGATGTCATGGTCAATGGTGTCGAATGCAGCACGAAGGTCTAACAAGACCGGTACAGAGAGGAGTCCTTTATCTGCTGCCATTAAGAGGTCATTTGTAATTTTCACCAGTGCTTTCTCGGTGCTGTGGTGTTTTCTAAATCCTGATTGAAATTTCTCAAATAAACTATTATGATGTAGAAAGTCGCACAACTGATTTGCAACCACTTTCTCAAGGATCTTGGAGAGGAAGGGGAGGTTAGAGATCGGTCTGTAGTTAGCCAACACCTCTGGATCCAGAGTGGGCTTCTTCAGGAGAGGTTTAATAACTCTACAGTTGGAATGCGGCAATTTCACAGGAAATTGAAATTGTCATTTTTGGCGCGACATACGCACGACAACACAGGGTGACTGTTCTGTCTTAACAACAATGGCAGCTCCTGAAGAGGTTAGCTTAGATCAGACCTGGGCAACAGACCCTTGCCCATTGGCTGTTGCTGACCGGCACGCAGGAGGTCAATGGGAAGTTAGAAATCAAATTTAAATAAGTGTGCATCATGCAAGGAATACAGCTTCAATGCTTTTATTTTACGTAACTGTTATGTTACTGCGACGTGTTGGTTATCTGATCTTACGGGAGATGTAAGTTAGCTGTTAGCTAAAAATCTTGGTCTTTTGTAAAAAGAAAAGATAGATTGATGTAGAGTATTTAACAAAACATGGACTTCCAGGTATTTCTTTACTTAAGTCAAAAGGTAAAGCTTGAGAGTTTGTGGGGAAGAGTTTCGCAGTTTTACGAGACGAAACACGCAAAAAAATACAACAACTCGACTGATGCAGAGAACACGAACATCTGAGGCTTTGTAGCTGAGCTACAAAAGCAACGAGGCCTTTTTACCAAGCTTCACACATCCAAAGATGGAGCAGCCAAGAACACCAATTAAGACTTTCTCTTCTTGGCTCTGGACGAGAGTTGCGATGCCCAGTTGCTCATCTTTGTACGTGGGATAACAAAATACTTCGAGATTACAGAGGATCTGGCAGCAAGGCAATGAAAGACACGACAACGGGGGGTAAACTCATGCTTCGACAAACTGGGACTGAAACGGTGGTGTCATAACTGATGGTTGTCCAAATGTGACGGAGGACACATTTTGAACTTTTGAAGCGGATGCAAGATAAAGTGACTGCAATGAACCCAGAAAAGAAATGGGTGTTTTTTTGTGGAATCAGGAGATGTTGTGGAAGGCAGAACTCAAACTTCACCATGTTATTGATGAATCGGAGGCAGTTTGTCACAGTCGTGTAGGAGCAAGAAGCTGAACACAGTGACACCGGCTACATCTCAGCTGTCAGATGGCTCAGCCTGAGCAACAGACATTCAAGAGTTTTGTGGAAGAAACAAAGGTGAGGGCGTCCCAGAGCTCTCGGAGGTGAACAGAATGGTAAATCTGACATTTGCTGTGGATGTGACTGCACTAATAAATGATCTGAATACCTAACTGCGAGGCTCGGGCTTCTTTCTACATGTACAGCCTGGAAAAGATGGTGGTTAACATTCTCACCCACCTGCAAACCCTGAAAGAAGCCACACCATCAGATGATCAGCTCCACAGGTACTCTCATCCATATTAGAGACTGAAGAACTTAAAATGGATTCTATTTATTGATGAAAACAATGTTTCTTCCCTTCTAACGACCCATTTTGAGAAGACTTTGATTGACAGCTTTTTCAAACCCGCCACAGCATCTGAGATGGTGCTTTCCTGCATCTTTGACAAGCCCTACGTCTTGGTCCTCTCGAGTGGGACTCGGATAGACACTACAGTGACTCACTATTGGAAAGGACAAGTCAATGCTAACTGGTTAGCATGCTCATTTAATTCCATTACGCAACAGTTGCCTCCATTTAAAAAGAAGAGGCACTGAGGTTGACTAAGTAATAACCATTATTATATTTAGCAGAATGTAGTGCCTGGCACATGATGTCATGCTGCAGCTTCAAGACGAGGATGCGTTTTTTTTCCTTTAAAAAAAATCTTGATTAGAGTCAGCTGTTTACTGGAGAATGACATCATCTCCCTGAGGTGAAAGGTGTATAAGGAGTATATCTTTGTATGTCTCACACACACAATGTGGCCTCACATTAGTGCACGCTTACATGCAGGCACACACAAAGCCATGTGTGTGTGTGACAGATGAATGAGGTTAATTGCCTCAGCCTTACATCATGAGTGGCAGCAGGAGGTTAGCGATGCTGACTTATGGAGGAAGGGGAAATGAAAATGGTGGCTTTGTCTCTGAACCCTTTCCCATCTTTATTTGCAACGTATCTTCACTCCGCTGTTATATTTCTCTGTTCTGCAGCATCGAGGTACATATCTTTGTTTTGCCGCTTGATCTCTTTTTTCTTTCTTTCTTCATTGTCCAATTCTCCTGATGCATTTTGTAGTGTTCCTGTGTGGAGAATTTTAACAAACTGCGTTTTTGTTGTATTTTTCACACGGCTGATTGTTGTGTATGAAATTTGGAAAAAGGCCGTCTCTGAACAAATCCCATGGATGTTTGCCTCTCCATGAAGCCCGTAAAAGCACCTTTCTGTTTATTGTGTGTGACTGCGCACCATCGACAAATAAAAAGCCGAAATTCTCAAATTGAACAGACAAACAAACACAACATTGTAATTACTATATGAACAAGCAACCGTGTTGATACATGGCTTTGTTGAATACTCTTTTCTGATTATTAATAAAATCTATGTACAGTCTATTATTTCTTAATAACAGACTGTAGATATGAATACCAGAATGTTGTTATGAATACTAGAACTATGAGTAACCGACCGTTGCTATGAGTGAGATATTGTTGCTGTGAGTGACAGACTGTTGCTATGAGTGACAGACCGTTGCTATGAGTCACAGACCGTTGCTATGAGTGATAGACTGTTGCTATGAGTGACAAACCGTTGCTATGACTGACGGACCGTTGCTATGAGTGACAAACCGTTGCTATGAGTGACAGACTGTTGCTGAGTGACAGACATTTGCTATGAGTGACAGACTGTTGCTATGAGTCAAAGACCGTTGCTATGAGTGACAGACTGTTGCTATGAGTCACAGACCGCTGCTATGAGTGAAAGACCGTTGCTATGAGTGACAGACCGTTGCTATGAGTCACAGACGGCTGCTATGAGTGAAAGACCGTTGCTATGAGTGACAGACTGTTGCTATGAGTGACAGACCGTGAGTATGAGTGACAAACCATTGCTATGACTGACAGAATGTTGTTATGACTGATGCTATGAATAACAGTATTTTTTTCCAATTTGTTTTCAATTAATTAAAAAAATTAATTCAAGTAACCATTCCAGGGTGACCCTAACCTTGTGACATCAATATATTAGTATAATATGAACACAGTGACATATACCTTCTCCGAATAAAGGGGAAGAGGTGTCAGTTGAACGTGTCTGTCAGACAAAAAAGCCTAGCACCCTGGTACTACTGACACTACACCAACACTCACGGTATTTATGAAGGTATCTGAGAGGAAAATACTTAATTTGGTAGCTATCAAGTTTATTGTCCTCAATCTAAGCCTTAGGCCTAAGCTATACATTTTAGCGATACGTTTTCATCATGAGCTGATCATCGATCACCTTTCAGCACTTGGTCCACAAAGGTCGACAGCTCTGTGCTAATGAGCCCCGGTTGTAGCGGGGAATCACGTTTCTCAGTTTGGGTTCTTTAATAACATTGCCATTACAAAAAGGAAACAGTGTATCTCACACAGAAAAATTAAGGTTCCATCTGGAACCATTTTCGGTTCCAGATGGAACCTTACTTTTTCTGTTATATATGCCATAGAATAACTTTTTTTAGTTATACAAAGAACCTTTCATATGACCTATAAAGATATCTCAAAGAACCTTAAAAAAAATATTTTACGGCACCATTTCTGGTTCCACAAAGAGCCTTTCAAACCAGGGTTCTTTAAAGAACCATTTCCTTAAATAGTTCTTCAAAGAACCTATAATGGTGCCTCAAACAAAAAAATGGTTCTTCAGTCGGTGATGGTTCTTTGTAGAACCACAAAGCCTTTAAAGAGCCATTTAAGAACCATCTTTACCTTCGCATTGAAAATGCCGGAAGGTTATGTTTTGATCGCCGTGTATTTATTTATTTATTTATTTGTATGCGTGTTATTCGCAAATCTCAAAAAGTATTGAACCGAATCGCATGAAATTTGGTGGGATGATTGTTTATTATCCGGGGACCAGTTGACTAGATTTTGGGATCGATCGGGTCAAAATCAAAGGTCATGAACAGGTCAAAATGTTCTTGAATCGCCTGAAATTTGGTGGGATGATTGGTTATTATCCGGGGACCATTTGATTAGATTTTGGGATCAATCGGGTCAAAGGTCAAGGTCATGGAAAGGTCAAACTCTTTTTTTATCATAGCACGATACATTTTTGTCCAATTGGCATGCAACTAATGCCAAAATGTTCATAATTCAATGCCCAATCTTGTGATATGCGAAGGTATGCGCTCTACCGAGTGCCCATTCTAGTTTCTCTGTGTGTACTGTAGATCACATAAAGGTCAACCAGCAAAGACACAACGCTCTATGCCTCTACTGTACTATCTTTTTTTTAGATATATTTTTGGTATTTTGGAGATATTTTAAGGCTGACGGAAATTGGAGGCTTATGAGATGCATCAAAGGTCTGAGGACGTTGCTGTCATTTGTGTTCATTACCTTCGCATTGAAAATGCCGGAAGGTTATGTTTTGATCGCCGTGTATTTATTTATTTATTTGTTATTTATTTATTTATTTATATGAGTGTTATTCGCAAATCTCAAAAAGTATTGAACCGAATCGCATGAAATTTGGTGGGATGATTGTTTATTATCCGGGGACCAGTTGATTAGATTTTGGGATCGATCGGGTCAAAGGTCAAAGGTCATGAACAGGTCAAAATCTTTCGCAGAACTCAAAAAGTATTGAACCGAATCGCATGAAATTTGGTGGGATGATTGTTTATTATCCGGGGACCAGTTGATTAGATTTTGGGATCGATCGGGTCAAAGGTCAAAGGTCAAAGGTCATGAACAGGTCAAAATCTTTCGCAGAACTCAAAAAGTCTTGAACCGAATCGCATTAAATTTGGTGGGATGATTGTTTATTATCCGGGGACCAGTTGATTAGATTTTGGGATCGATCGGGTCAAAGGTCAAAGGTCATGAACAGGTCAAAATCTTTCGCAGAACTCAAAAGTATTGAACCGAATCGCATGAAATTTGGTGGGATGATTGTTTATTATCCGGGGACCAGTTGATTATATTTTGGGATCGATCGGGTCAAAGGTCAAAGGTCATGAACAGGTCAAAATCTTTCGCAGAACTCAAAAAGTATTGAACCGAATCGCATGAAATTTGGTGGGATGATTGTTTATTATCCGGGGACCAGTTGACTAGATTTTGGGATCGATCGGGTCAAAGGTCAAGGTCAAAGGTCATGAACAGGTCAAAATGTTCTTGAATCGCATGAAATTTGGTGGGATGATTGGTTATTATCCGGGGACCATTTGATTAGATTTGGGATCAATTGGGTCAAAGGTCAAGGTCAAGGTCATGGAAAGGTCAAACTCTTTTTTTTACCATAGCACGATACATTTTTGTCCAATTGGCATGCAACTAATGCCAAAATGTTCATAATTCAATGCCCAATCTTGTGATATGCGAAGGTATGCGCTCTACCGAGTGCCCATTCTAGTTTATTTTGTCATCATATCTTATTCCATCTATGGCGTTGCAGATAATTTGCAGAAAAGACTGACAGTGATAAACTACTGTAATCATAGTATACTTATTTATGGCACGTGTTTCCATCTGGTGTTGAAAGATTACAATATTATGTAGCTGCAATTATGAAACAGGCTCAGCATAAAAAACCTTTTACAGAGAAGCTACATTAACAGTCCGTTTTAAAATGAAAATGGTGGAACAGTGCTGGCTCAGCAGTATACTGCTGTAGATGCAGCAGCAGAACGTAATTGAACACCTTAAAATAAATCATTATCAGTTTAAGTGTGCACTATATTTTTTATACATAATTTTCATTGCGACCGCATCCCATCATCAGAGTGCGAGCCTGAACTCTTCTACATCGGCTTCTGAGGGAGACGACAGCGACGTGAGTGATGCAGATTCGTCTCTCGCGATGACGTGCTCCGCTGTGACCGGATGAGAGAGTTGCCTTGTGAAGACGACAGATGACCCATTTAAAAAAAGGGAATAAAGAAGTTAGAGAAAGCGCAGCGCTCTGGGAGTCAACAAGAGAAGAGTTCACAGTGCTGGCATTTCCACTGTTGTGAAGTTCAGCGCCACCACACGAGCATAGATATGCATTACATAGGCAAGTAAGCAGACAACATATAATGGGTACTGTGGCATCACAAGGGGACAGGTACTGGAGGGATGCTTTTTTCCCACTCGATTACAGCGGCCACCTGACAAAATGGCCGCTCAGTTGAAAACTACAGCTCCCAGCCTGCCTCACCACTCACCCAGCTGCAGGTGTTTAGGACATCTAATTGAGGCAGGGCTGGGAAGCTTAAGAGGAGACAGAGGGCAGAGCACAAGGAGGGAAGGAGCTGGACAAGCCAGGAATGGAAGGGCCTCCAGGACAAAGAAGCCCACAAGAACGACCAAGAGGAGGACTTTGTGAAGCGGACTTTGCTTCCAGATAAGTTTTGTTTAAGGAACCTTTTTCTCCCTCCCCGGGACGCTTTTTGTTGAGCAATGGACTTTTTCTTATTTTTGTTTGAATGTATAAACCTTCCTGTTCATTTTAAACCTCACCTTTTGCCTGTTTTTACTCCTCCCGTGCACTGCCCCACCCTAGACGGCACTACGTGTTTGAAAGCGTGCAGAGATTAAAGGTAAAGGCCCGAGAACATACACCAAGTCGTCGTTCATCTAGTGCAGCCATTCCCAAAGTGTGGGCCGCGGCCCACCAGTGGGCCGTGAGAGGTCATTTACAATAGATAAATAAAATGTTTTTAATTTTCAATTTTGAAAAGTTTGAAATTAATATAAAAATATTTATGATTTAAATTGTAGGGGTATATGAATTCACGAGGGCCCTTTAAGGAAAGGGGCATAGCCCTGGTGATGAGGGGGGTTAAAGGTTCACCAGGAAGTAGAGAATAACACAGGTGTTGCAAAGGAAAATAAACGACCACGGTCAAGCAGAACCACTCAACTCTTCGTTCTTTCCGCACACCTACATTGGTGACCCTGATATCTCATGGACGTTTCCGGAGAGAAGATGACGACACATGCAGTTTCGCTGAAACTACCAGAGTTTTGGAAGACGCAGGCATCGGTGTGGTTTGCGCAAACTGAAGCTCAGTTTGCCTTAAAAGACATTACAGCGGACGCCACCAAGTACTACTATGTCGTGGTGGCCCTCGGCAGTTCTACAGCGGGCCGAGTGGCGAGCATCCTGGAAAATCCGCCGGAGAGGGGCAAGTACGCACGGTTGAAAGACCGGCTGCTGAAGATCTTCGGGCTGTCTGACTGAGCGGGCTCACCGCTTGCTCTCGCTGAACGGCCTCGGCGACAGCGAGCCGTCAGAACTCATGGACACAATGTTAGCTCTGCTGGGAAGGCACAGACCGGACTTTCTTTTTCAAGAACTCTTTCTGCAGCAGCTACCCCTACCGGTGCAAGCCGCGTTGGCCAACACCGCGATCACCGACTGTCGGGAGTTGGCCGAGGAGGCCGATAAGTTTTTTTTCTGGCTGGCCAACAGAGCTACACGGCGGCGCTGAGGCTGACTCAACCCACGGCATGGCTGCCGGGAGAGACGGATGTCGTTGCCGCAGCGAGCCAACGGCGGAGATCTACCGGCATGTGCTATTACCATGTTAGGTTTGGGCCGAAGGCTACACGCTGCAGATCTCCGTGCAGTTTCAGCAGGACGGGAAATGCCAGAGCCGGCGTAGCCATGAGCGTCGGTCGGGAAGGCAGGCTGCTGTTCATCAAAGACGACGTTTCCGGGCGGCGCTTTCTCTGCCACACGGGTGCGCAGAGGAGCGTGGTGCCTGCATCGCGGGTGGACATGCTGACCGGCGGGCAGGGCCCCCCCCTAGAAGCCGTTCACGGTACCCCCATACGCACGTTTGGGACGCGGTGCCTGGAGCTGTCCTTTACGGGGCAGCGTTTCAGCTGGGACTTTGTCACTGCCAAGATTGCCATTCCCCTGCTGGGCGCGGATTTCCTCTGCGCTTATGGATTATTGGTGGACGTAAAGGGCCGCCGCCTGATAAATGCAGTAACATTTAGCTCTTACCCATGTACATTAAGTGGAGCTGGCTTTACCAGATTAACTAGTATGCTGACTGGGGATGAGGAGTTTCTGCAGCTGCTGGCCAAGTTCCCGGACCTCACGCAGCCCACCTTCTCGTCCTCCACGGTCAGACATGGGGTGGAGCATCACCTCTCTACCGCTGGCCCGCCGGTACATGCCCGGGCCCGGCGCCTGGACCCGGCGAAGCTCACCATCGCCAAGGCCGAGTTCGAGAACATGGAGCGCCTGGGCATTATTCGCCGCTCCAACAGTCCATGGGCTTCACCCCTGCATAATCGGCTTCACCCCTGCATATCGCACCGAAACCTGGGGGTGGGTGGCGCCCGTGTGCAGATTACCGCCAGCTCAATGACGCAACAGTTCCGGATCGGTATCCGGTTCCACATATTCAAGACTTTTCTGCCCACTTGTCGGATAGCGTGGTGTTTTCGAAAGTAGACCTTGTGCGAGGTTACCACCAGGTGCCTGTTCAGCCAGCGGACGTCCCCAAGACGGCGGTGATCACTCCGTTCGGCCTGTTCGAGTTCCTGAGGATGCCTTTCGGACTCAAGAATGCAGCGCAGACATTCCAGCGCCCGATGGACACGGTGCTGAGGGACCTGCCTTTTCTGTTTGTCTACTTGGACGACATACTGGTTGCCAGTACATCAAGGGCCAAGCACATGTCTCACCTTCCGATATTGTTTAATCTCTTCAGCCAGCATGGGTTGATCATCAACCCGGCTAAATGCCGGTTTGGATTATCCACCATTGACTTTCTGGGACATCACAAAGGACGGGGCGATTCCCCTCCCATCAAAGGTGGAGGCAGTCAGTAATTTTGTGCGTCCACTCACAGTGAGGGCCCTGCAGGAGTTTTTAGGCATGATAAATTTTTACCACCGCTTTATTCCCCGAGCAGCCCAATTGATGCGGCCCCTGTACGAGGCCCTGAAGGACAAGGCCAGCAAAAATATGGCGGACTGGACCGAAGAACGGGAACGGGCGTTCGTGGACGCTAAAATGGCTCTGGCGGAGGCAACAATGTTGGCACACTCGTGCCCTAAAGCTCCGATTGCCATCACCACGGATGCTTCGGACTACGCGGTGGGTGCCGTGCACGAGCAGTGGGTGAAGGGGGCGTGGCAACCGCTCGCTTTCTTCAGCCGGCAGTTGCGCCCGAATGAACGAAAATATAGTACGTTCGACCGAGAACTTCTCGGCCTTTTTCTGGCCATTCGGCATTTCCGGTTCTTGCTGGAGGCTCGGCAGTTCACCGCATATGTGGACCACAAGCCGCTGACGTTTGTCTTGAGGAAGAGCGCCGAACCGTGGTTTGCGCGGCAGCAGCGCCAGCGCCAGCTTGCCTACATATCGGAGTTCACAACAGATCTGCAGCATGTCGCAGGCAAGGAGAACCTGGTCGCAGACTGCCTCTCCAGGGCCGTCACCGGGGCTGTCCAGTTGGGATTGGACTACAGCAAGATGGCCGAGGAGCAGATTACAGACCCAGGCGTTCTCAAATTGAGGACGGCAGAGACGGGCTGCGGTTGGAGGACGTTCCGTTTGGCGAGACCGGCACAACGCTTCTGTGCGACGTCTCCACAGGCCAGCCACGGCCGGTGGTTCCAGACGGTGCATGGGCTGTCACACCCTGGCACGAAGGCGTCGCAGAAGTTGGTGGCAGCAAAGTTTGTCTGGCACGGGCTGAAAAAGGACGACGAGTGGGCCGGGACCTGTGTGGTGTGCCAGCGCCAAGGTCCACCGTCACATAAAGGCCCCTTTAGCACAGTTCTCGGTGCCGGAAAGGAGGTTCAACCACGTGAATGTGGATTTGGTGGGCCCTTTGCCCCCATCCCGGGGTTTCACGTATCTCCTCACAATGGTAGACCGAACCACTCGCTGGCCAGAAGCGGTGCCGTTGGCATCGACAACAACGGAGGAAGTGGCTCGGGCTTTCATTTCGACCTGGGTCTCCAGGTTCGGAGCCCCAGCGGATGTATCCTCAGACCGAGGCCCGCAGTTCACATCGGAGCTGTGGAATGCGGTGGCAGGAAACCTCGGAGTGAAGCTCCATCGGACAACGGCCTACCACCCACAGGCTAATGGTTTGTGCGAGCGCTTCCATCGCTCTTTGAAAGCTGCTCTCCGGGCCAGCCTCAAAGACTGTGGTTGGGTGGACAGGCTTCCGTGGGTCATGTTGGGGCTTAGGTCGGCCCCCAAAGAGGATCTACAGGCCTCATCTGCCGAGCTGGTTTATGGACAGCCACTGCGGGTCCCGGGGGAGTTTATCCCCAAAGTCACAGACCCTTGGTCTGCGACCCAGGAGAGAGAAACATTGTGGGAAAAGACCAGGCTGTTCAAACCGGTGCCCACATCGCAGCACGGCCTGCCGCAGTCATACGTCCCGTCCAGCCTCAAGTCAGCGGAGTATGTGTTTGTTCGCCAGGACTGCCACCGGGGAACCTTTCAACCCCCCTATATGGGGCCGTTTCACGTGTTGGAGACCGGAGACAAAGCCTGCAAGATCGACATGGGCGGCCGCCTGGAATACGTGTCGGTAGACCGCCTTAAACCTGCACATTTGGACCTGGACCAGCCGGTAAGGGTGACTTTACCCCCACAACGGGGGCGACCTCGTGCCCTTGTACCTGCCCACAACAAGACCCAAGGGGAAGCCTCAACGGAGGTCCTGCCCCCGGCCCCAGAGACACGGAGTCATGCGGGTCGATTGATCCGGGCCCCGAGGCATTGAGCGGTTGGTGGGGGCTAGGTGAATTCTGGGGGGAGGCATGTAGGGGTATACAAATTCACGAGGGCCCTTTAAGGAAAGGGGCGTATCCCTGGTGACGAGGGGGGTTAAAGGTTCACCAGGAAGTAGCGAATAACACAGGTGTTGCAAAAGAAAATAAACGACCACAGTCAAGCAGAACCACTCGACTCTTCGTTCTTTCCGCACACCTACAGTGTCATTCTTTTATCTGACCTATTTTTTATCCGAGACATGTCTTGTATCTCGTCAATAGCGGGAAATCTTAGTTTATGTTTTGATCAGAGTTGTGATCAGTGCCGTCGCTCCCATAACGCACTACGCGCTGCGCGTAGGGCACCAAGTGCTGAGGGGGGCTCCACAAAATAGGCAACTAAAAAATCCTCAAAGTTAAAATAATTATAATGCCGATATTATTTCAGTCTAGGGAAAGGGACCTTTTTTGTGATATACATGCCTTTTAGGCATGTATATCACAAAACAGGCAGAACAAGAGATATATTTAATCGCTCAGCACCCCAGTTAACACTTCTCGACAACGCTCGCCGTGGGGGCCGCAGAATATTTTCAGATTTCAAATTGGGCCGCGGCATTCTTGAGTTTGGGAACCGCTGATCTAGTGTATAACCACTCAACGGAAACACTACAACTGTCAATACAACTTTCAGTTTAAAAATGCATTTAAACTAATTAGGTCTGGGCACGTTAACGTGTTAATCTTGCGTTAACGCATCAATTAATTAACGCCGCCAATTATTTTATCGCGCGTTAACGCAGATTTTATTATTGTAAAAGTGTGTTGCTCACAGGCTTTTATTTTGTAAAAGTCTGCTACTGATTGCTGCGGAACCGGAAAAGAAGGTCATTCGCGGTTTAACAAACGTGGAGAATCTCAACAAATGACGGCAGATATGAGACGCCCTCAAGACACACATCACACGGAGAATACACGAGTTGTCTGAAAAGGAGAGGACTGCAAAAGCGACAGCTTCACAACGTGCACCCTGTTGCTCTCACTGGGGACGACTGGACATTGGGTGACCAGACGTCCGGTTTCCCCCGGACATGTCCTGCTTTTGAGACCTAAAAAATGCGTCCGGCAGGGATTCCAAAAACGTCCGGGATTTTGCTTCGTCGGATATTTGTGTTTCTCTGGGTTTTCATAAACTAGTATTTACCCCTTACAAGTTTTGGAAATGGTATCTCCCTTACGTTCTTGCGCGAGCTCCGACAGAATAGAGAACAGTCATTGGTCGACCGATCTCAGGGTTGCCAGATACACGATAATTATCCTCCAAATACGACCATGTTGAGCCTTTGGTACGATCCATCACCATTTCCAATCTGGCAACACGGAGTACCTTGCCGCCTCCACTACTTCATTGTTGTTTGTGCTATAAACTCCTACCAGCGCCGCCGCTCCCATAACGCGCACTACGCGCTGTGCGTAGGGCACCAAGTCCTGAGGGGGCTCCACAAAATAGGCAACTAAAAAATCCTCATAGTTATAATAATTATAATGCCGATATTATTTCAGTCTAGAAATATTGGGCACCTTTTAGGCATGTATATCACAAAACAGGCAGAACAAGAGAGATGTTTAATCTCAGCACCCCTCTGAAAACAGAGGAGAGACATTATGCTGAAACGTGCGCGGGACACTTTACTGAAGTTGCACAGCAGTGGAATGTGTCAAATAAAGTCACCACACTGAGCACAGATAGTGCACGAAATATGATCGCTGCTGCGAGACAACTGCCTTTTGATCATGTCCCCTGCTTCGCGCACAGTCTCCAGCGTTCTGTCAGTGTCTCTGCATCACAGTGCGTTGGACAATGGCCTGACAGATTTTATGGCACTTTAGTTCATATGGCAGTACATTTAAAATAAGTGTCAAGTTCTAGGAATTGACAAACTGCACTGAAAGTGTTTTCTCGTGTCTCACTCTAACAGGGACAACACATGTTATGGCACTTTCATTCATATGGCAGAACATTTAAAATAGAAGTGCGCTATACACTACTTTTGAATTAATTATTGGATTTTGCGTATACAAATGTGATTAATCCTGATTAATCAGGGAAATCATGCGATTAATCGCGATTACATATTTTAATCGTTGCCCAGCCCTAAAACTAATACATTAATATTTCATTAAAAAGCACTTTCTAGTTCAAGACCGGATTAATAATTGTAGATCAAAACTGAGATGCAACTGAAATGTAAGTGAGCTACATGCGCTCTTATGCAATTACAGTCTGCTCATCGAATGTGAAGGTAGAGCTAATGCCTGTTATTTCAGAGCAGCTTTATTCCCTCAAGATAATAATCTTAAATTCTGAAGAGGGAAGGAGAAGAGGCGGAAGAGAGGTAGAGGGCAACAACTTTTTTTTCCTGACTCTGAATCTGTAGCTAGCAGGCAGACAGCTTGACTCCCTACTGTGATCCTGACTCAAAATTCTTACCAGAGAGAGAGAGAGAGAGAGAAAGAGAGGGAGGCACGGAGGGGAGGCAATATATAGAGTAAAAGTGGAGGCAGAGAAAGGCAAGGAGGACAGGAGGAGGACGGGGGACCAATTACGAAACCCCAACCACTGAGGGAGTAAGGAAGAGAGAGAGAGGCTGTGAAACAAAGGGGAGAGACAGCTCTTTCTTCTGGGTCTTAGAGAGAGAAAGAGAGAGAGAGCGAGAGAGAGAGAGAGAGAGGGAGTCCGGTCAGATGTTCAGCTAATTTGTGACAGGAGGGATTTCTATGCCCCGTGCCTTGAATTGCTGTTCTAATTCATATGGTAATCTTCTTGAAGATTATGGCAGCATTTTCTTTATTTCCATCTCTGCTAAGCCGAAACCCTTTTCTATAGGCTCAAGCCATATAAACATATATGTTTGCATGTACACTAGCATTCAAAAGTTTGGGATCACCCAGACAATTTCGTGTCTTCCATGAAAAATCACACTTTTATTTATCAAATGAATATAAAATGTAGTCAAGACATTGACAAGGTTAGAAATAATGATTAATATTTGAAATATTAATTTTGTTCTACAAACTTCAAGCTCAAAGGAAGGCCAGTTGTATAGTTTATATCACCAGCATAACTGTTTTCAGCTGTGCTAACATAATTGCACGGGTTTTCTAATCAGACATTAGTCTTCTATGGCGATTAGCAAACACAATGTACCATTAGAACACTGGAGTGATAGTTGCTGTAAAAGGGCCTCTATACACCTATGGAGATATTTCATTAGAAACCAGACGTTTCCACCTAGAATAGTCATTCACCACATTAACAATGTAGAGAGTGTATTTCTGATTAATTTAATGTTATCTTTATTGAAAAAACAGTGCTTTTCTTTGAAAGATAAAGTCATTTCTAGGTGATCCCAAACTTTTGAACGGTAGTGTATATGTGGATATGTGGATTTCACTTCCCAGTGGAGGCGAGACATCTCGCTCAGGTTCTCACGTCGAGTGAGAGTTGCACATGTGCAGCTCCGATTGGGCGGGTGCTAGCACAGAGTGCTACACTAGCCAGAGCTAGCAACATGTCAGCAATTGGGCGGGAGTGACACATTGTTGTTGTTGTTCCCTGCAGCATGAAACAGCTGTTAAATAGTATCACGTAATATCGGTCCAGAGCATAGACACGGCTTACTCACAGAGACCAGATCTAGCATTTTAAACATTTATCGGAATAGCTTGAGTATTTATTCATAGAGCTGTTAGTTAAGATTTTTAAAACCTCCAAAAACACCACCATTTTTCTCGATACTCATAAAGTGGGTAAAAAATGCTGGACTACAGATAGGCTGCGATAAGAGTCATGTCAGGCGACCCCCAAAATCCTGTGATCACGTCAATTTCAGCGTTTCCTGAAAAAACACAAACAGTTATCCATCCGATTGCGTTGAACAGGAGAAAAAATGTCCGACACAACCTTAATTTGGGTGAGATAATGGGATGGAGAAAATGAGGGGATCAAGGGGCCAGGCCTGGAGGAGAGTGAGATAATCTCTAATGATCTGTGCCTCTGTGATGAAAGTTAATGAGGTGGATTATAATATAATTCATTCTCAGTAGTTTTTTATGACTTCCTGTCCACAGATGAGAAGCTCAGCTAATGCGCTCTCATGTCATCAATAGACTCCTGTTGACTCCTGTTTTCCAATGAATCTGCACTGCAAGGTTTTTGACGACAATTGTGAGCACCAACTGGCCCACAACGGAATCCCCTTAGCCCGACTTGGTCTGATCAATACTCAGTGCGTTTACATGATGGTATAATTCGAATCTTGCTTTAGTCGGACTATGCTATCTTTTGGGGGATCTGCTGTTATCCCAATATACATGGCAGTGAGTAATTCGAATCATTGGCCGAAAGCATGTCATATCCGATACGATAGGTGGCGCTGTTTTCATTACAACTCGTGGTGATACAGCCATTTCCGCTTGACCTCTTCACCACCACCATCAACATTTCGAGAAAGAACCATGAACTTTAGTATGTTCAACTCCTTCAATACATTAAGCATTAATTCTGTCTGCTCTTCGGTCCAGAAATGTGTGGTGGCTCTTGTGTTCCCCATAGCGTTGTTTGCAGCGCCGCCGCTCCCATAGCGCACTACGCGCTGCGCGTAGGGCACCAAGTCCTGAGAGGGCGCCACAAAATAGGCAACTAAAAAAATCCTCATAGTTATAATAATTATAATGCCGATATTATTTCAGTCTAGAAATATTAGGTGCCTTTTAGGCATGTATATCACAAAACAGGCAGAACAAGAGATATATTTAATCGCTCAGCACCCCCCCCCCCCCCCCCTGTTAATACTTCTCGGGTCGCATCGCTCTGCCGTGATGCGCGCCGACACATCCGCGCACACAGACCCGATCTCAGGGGGGCATCATGAGGAGTTATGCTTAGGGCACCAACATGGTTAGCAGCGGGACTGGTTGTTTGTTTGTTTTCTGCCGGCCAGGTTGCCGGCAATGACAACTTATCGTCTCTTTCGACTTCCGGGTCACGACATGGGAGGGAGGGAGGGAGGAGGGCGGCGGGATCTCGAGCATGCGCAAAGACGCAAAGTCCAGTTCCTAATCGAATTCACCGTTACATGCCGCGATAGTCGAATTATCAACTGGATCGGACCGAGCTATCCAGGGGTGTTAATCGGATCGAAGTCGGACTGCACATAGTCCGACAAAGGTGTTTACATGAAACGGATAATTCTATTTCAGTCCGACTAAGCCAATAATTCGATTGCATGTAAACGCACTGATAGATGATAAATCATGAATGGCACAATATTCATGATGTTCTAGCCAGCAGGTGTCAAACAAAAGGCCCGCGGCGGAATCCGGCCGGCCACGTCATTTTATGTGACCCCTGACGGCACGAAAGACATAAGATCACCTTTTCTTAAAGAAATTTAAGAGAAATATCCTGTGCTTTTATTTTAAATATTTTGAAATAAATGGATTCATGTCATAATATTAGAGACATTTACTTATGTACAATATTTCTAAACTCAAATAAACAATAATCAAATGCAATGGGAGTTATTTAACAATATGTTTCAGTAATTTATAGAGTGTTTCAGTTAATTCAATTCAGTTCAGTATATTTTGTAAAGCCCATTCTCACAAATTACAAATTTACCTCAGAGTGCTTTACAATCTGTACATATAGACATCCCTGTCCCAGAACCTCACATCGGATCAGGAAAAACTCCCAAACAACCCTTCACGGGGAAAAAAAGGGAAGAAACCTTCAGGAGAGCATCAGAGGAGGATCCCTCTCCAAGATGAACAGGTGCAATAGATGTCATGTGTACAGAAGGACAGATTAGAGTTAAAATACATTCAATGAATATGACAAAGTGTATGAATAGTTGGTTGTAGGCATGTTACAACCCTTTGAGGGTGGCTATAATGCTGATGTGGCCCACAGTGAAAATGTAAGTAAGTAAGAGAAATCCATTCTTTTCTCATTTGGCTCTAGGTTGTAGTGAACTCCCCCTTGAGGATCCTGGATGTACATCACTTTGGAAATGGAATGGTGGATTCCTCTTTTAGCTCTGTCGTCTCTCCATCCCTCAGTAATTTTACTGTGGCCGTTCGTGGTGTGAATGCCAATCAGAAAGGGATTGACAGGATATGTAAACTAAAAGGTGTGAAACAATGCTTTTTAAATAACAAATCAGTGTTAGAGGTACTGATGGTAATATTGTAATCCTTTTGGTGGCGAGTTTACAACTAAAGGCGTTGGTGGGTTTAGAAACTCAAAATAGCAAATCCTGACTGCACCTTTTACAATGTGGACGATATGTGTGTGTGTGTGTGTGTGCGTGTTTGTGTTACTGACAGAGAAGACAAACCAGCTGTGGATAAAAGTGCACAGAATCTTATTTTGACAAGTCAACAGTACTTGTGCGCTGGGAAGTAGGGAGGTGGTAAACAACTCTCTCCTTTTTGTGTGTGTGTTTCTGTGTGCGTGTGTGTGTGTGTGTGTGCATGCGGTACAGTGTTAGTGTGTGTGTGTTGTGTAGCCAGACCTCGCAACACGAGAGCAAAATGCATGCTGGGTCTGCATGTACGTGCACACCGGGGTGGAAGGTTCCACTGTCATTTTAGATTATTATTTTCCAGAGATATTTATGTCAAAATAACACTATAAATAAC
The DNA here is from genome assembly GCF_029220125.1 of Pseudoliparis swirei. Lineage (NCBI taxonomy): Eukaryota > Metazoa > Chordata > Actinopteri > Perciformes > Liparidae > Pseudoliparis > Pseudoliparis swirei. The sequence goes on along the minus strand of NC_079395.1, from coordinate 19,975,652 downwards.
AGTATAACTAACAATAACAAATAACAATTATAGCACAAAGCTGCAACTAATATGTTATAACATTACCTTTTATTCTTTACTTCTTTCATACATCATTAACAGTGTGCTATGACTATGATTAATCCTTTTTATTAAAGTAATGCATTATTAAAAGAGTATTATGTATTACAACTATGGAGAAATCTATTGTAAAAAGAAAGTCAGTGAGAGACCAGCAAATCTGAAGTCAAGTAAAATGCTTTGCATTGTGTTTTGAAATAATGTCATAAAGCATTATGCACATGTATCAGTAATTTAACTATATTTAAAATGTGCTTATAAGCAGATTATAACGCATGATATGTTTTTTTTAATGCCTCATAGACAATGTTACCACAATTGGAATTAATTTTGAATATTGAAAATGCTGGAATAAAAGTAAAGATTTTAAACTGTAGACTGTCATTGTTGTAACACAGCCCAGGTTATATGGTAGTATTACCGTTCATAGATTTTGCACTCCGCTTCATTCACTCGGTATAAAAGACATGTTCGCCAACAGGCTGAGCTGTAAACTGCACCTGAACATGTGAGTTCAAGGTGGAACTTTTAGTATGACCGCCGCCGGCTGCATGCTAGTTTCACTGTAAGGAGGTTTGAAGAAAAGGGGCGTCTTGGTTTCAGTACGTGTGCTAGAAAGACTCCAGATTCCCAGAGGTATTTCTCCTTGGAAGAGACCGAAGTGAAGTGAAATCCAAATGCTTGCTGCAAAATATACAAACCATTAAAGCACAAGTAAACAGTTTCTACCTGTGAGCAGCTCTCGGATCTCCACGTCTGTGGTCTTGCGGAGCAGTCGCACCAGAGCCGGGATGCCGCCGCAGTTCTTCAGGGCGATCTTGTTGTCGTCGTTGGCTTTGCCGTACACCAGGTTCCTCAGGGCGCCGCAGGCGCTGCGGTGCACGTCGGTCATCCGGTGGTCCAGGAGGTCCACCAGCAGCTGGATTCCACCCTGCCGCCGGATCTGGGGAAAGGAGGAGGGAGTTAAGGGCACCGCAGTGGGAAATTCACAAACACCTGACAAACACAAACACACAGACAGTAAGCGTATCAGGGCTGGTCCACGTCAACTATAGAACAATTATTTCCCACTTTTAATGCTGTGTTGGAGAACCAGCTTTCATGTACACTCTGTTATATTCATTGAATGTGTTTATGTAACTGTGTAATGCTTCCTTCTGGTCACATGAGATCTATTCTCCTGTCCATACTGGAGAGGCATTGCTGCATTGTCCTCTGTTGCTCTCCTGAAGGCTTCTTCACTTTTTTACCCCTGAAAGGTTTTTTTTCTATTTCCTGAGAGTTTCTACTGATCCGATGTGAGGTCCCGGACTCCTGGGACAGGGATGTTGTATGTGTAAAGACTATAAAGCCCTCTGAGGATAAATCTATACAAAATCAATAGAATTAAATTGAAATTTAATGAAAATCAACATTCATTTCTGCTTTTTACAACAGGTCTCAGCTACTGAGGCACGTTCAAAGACTGTCTGCAGCCCTCGCTGCTTTCCATCGTCTCGACAAAGAGAAAATGTAGGGCGGACTGTAGCTGCTTTCTGTAAAAACAAGGCACACGTGAAAGGCAGTTGTGCGTGTGCATGTTGTGGTCCTCCAGATAAAGGTACGTCGTCATGCAGCTCATTCACTTTGGATGATGATATCACACAAAAACGGACTATTTAGAAACTAGATGGTGTAACAGACCCCGTAATGACTTAACTGTAAACCAAGGAATCCATGTCCGTCTGTTTGTGTGTATGTGTGTGTGTGTTTAGCATAGACTGTATATAAGAAGTGGGGGTAATCATTGCAATGTTAGCTGTTGGTTTGTGGACTGCCATTATGAAGTTTTGAATTTGGCAATATTGCCATCGAAATCTTGATTTATTGCAACCTGTCAATCCCGGTAAGCCCCTTTCTAAAGCATACTCCGCTTTATTGTTTATTTAACACTAAATGGTCCATAATCTACTTTATGAACATCACGCTGTATTGAAGAATCATTGAAATTTGAGATTGAGACATAAACTCATGTTTACAATGTTTATACTGAGGGAAGAAATCAAAAGATAAGTAGAGTCATTTTATCATAGATTCCAAGCAATTTAACTTTTTTTGCAAAAGAGTCGTCCCCTGATGGTCATTTCGGAAAATCTAAGTTAAAAGACACTTCTGTCTTGGCTTCAGAACCGGAGTTTGACTCCTGGCATTTAGTATATCTCGAGAAAGCTCTAAAATGACGGAAAGTGCTCATCACAAAGTCCAATAGTCTAAGGGATTGTCTTCCAATTGCTTATTTAGTCGTAAAAAAGATTCCCCCCCCAAATAAATGTATTAATAATGATTAGAGATAGAGAAAAAAAACAGAAACTTATTGAAACTATAAATTGCTAAATTATCAGCAGGTAATTTTCTCACAGTGGTTTCTCTCCTTAGTGACACAGAAGCCGGGCCATGACTACGAGATTAGATGGAGTTTACAGTGGCATATCTTTACAGAGCCTCCGGGGCTCCATGGCTAAACAGCCGTATACAAGTCCCGTCTATTATTTCACCATCCGGGCATTTCTCTCAAGGGCAAAACACAATCTTGCCCAAAACACAATCTTGCCCATGTGTTGTGAGTTTGGGCAGCCACCGCTCTAAATGCTACCCACCATTCTTCAACACAATTTCAACATCAGTCATCCTTCTCGTCCTGGTCTCTCTCTCTCTCTCTCTCTCTCTCGCTCTCTCTCTCTCTCTAATGCCTGTTGGCTGATTGCTGTTTGCAGAACTTTGTTTGCTCTCTAATCCATCGTCTCCATGGGGATTAATGAAGTGGAATTGAGCCGAATTGAGTTGACATTGAGAAGACGGACGGCGCGGAGGCACTGTGAGTGATGGCTGGACTAGAGGACAGAGGGACGGGCTGCACGCGGCAGGGCGACGTCCTCCGGGTTGGGTTAAGTGCACATAATTAGGAGTTAATGCCGTCTAATACGGAGTTTGGTGGAGCTCAGACAGCTGCACACGTGAGACAGAGTTTCCCCTCAATAAAGATGTGACCAATCTTTCACTACTCATGGAAGTTGAAAATGGTTTGTATTTTACAACCTGCCTCAACGACGATGTGTCAAGATATTCATTTGTTGTTTGGCCGACATGAGCGTTGACGTACAAGAGTATGAGACCTTCTCGATCTCTGGCCATGCGTCAACCTCTTGTTTCGGAAAAGTGGAGCCAATGTGGAAGGGGCTAAAATGTGCATTCTCTCTCCTGACCATCAGGGGGCGACTCTTCTGGTTGTATAGAAGTCTATGCTTCATGTGTTGAAGCTGCATTCCCTCTTCTGAACACCAGGGGGCAACTCCTCTGGTTGTATAGAAGTCTATACAAATGACTCTACTTCTCTCTTGATTCATTCCATAAGTAAACATTGTAAACAAGAGTTTATGTCACAATCTCTAGTTTCAAATATTCTTCAGTACAACATGATGTTCATTAAGTAAATTATGCTCCATTTAGATTCAAACAGACAAGGTATGATTTAGGGCGGGGCTATAAGTAATTTGACAGGTACACTCTAAAAAGCCCAACTTCAAAATTGTTGTCCTAACACCTTTTTTTAAGTTGAGTCAACAAATGCCTTTGAAAAAAGTTGAACGAACTCAAAATGTCAATTTCATTAATAAAGAGTGGAATCCACTTAAAATGTTAAGTTGAGAAAACTTAATATAGTGGTTTGGGCATCTGCTGAGGTAACTAAGGCCACTGCGCATGTATGTCAGTAAACACACATACACATATATATATACAAATACATATATATATGTAAATACATATATATACTACTTTAATCTTATATTTTAAATAATATAAAAATATTTTCTTTAGCCCCTGTTTAAAATACATTGGTTTTTGATACCATTGTTTGTTTATTATATTTAGATATGGATTAGATTTGGAAGTATATTGTCCATTGTTTAATGGCAGATTTGCTCCAGTTCAGGTTTTTGTCACTTATTGAATTAAAGGGAGCCTGTACCGTGAGAGCAAATGTTTCCCTGTATTTTGCTCAATTTATTTATTTAATTTAACAGACTATGAAGATTGAAATACTATAATACTAATGTGTAGGAGGTGACTCTTGTATGAAAGTGGTATATTTTAGTTTTAAAAATCTGCATAAAAATGTCTTTTGACTTTTAAATTGTATTGTTACAGAATGGGAAGAAAAAATATGAAAATTTAAAAGAGGCGGTGACTATTTATTATAGTCTCTGTATGCTTGTTTTCTCAAGCAGAACAGTTTCAAGGGAATGCCATTGTCCTTCTGTGTTGTATATATGTTCCATCATATACCATTGTGGCAGCGGGGGGTGTTAAGGCTCGGCTGCAGAGTGGGTGGAGCGGGGGTGTGGTTCAGGGAACGGTGTCTGATTGTCATCAGCTGGACTGATTGGTAATCAGATTGGTAATCAGTCCAGCTGATGACGATCTGTGTTGGTTATCTGAGTCTGTCTCCATAAAGGAGCTGGACAGACAGGAGATGAGTGGAGCGTGTAGAGCAGAGACACAGTCTGCTGTCGGAATAAACCTTATTACCGAATATCCCTCTGGCTACTTGTTGCTTATTGGTGCTTTAGTGGGGGGGACCCTACTCGTGACGGCTACACACGTGTCACAACCATGTTCCAAAGATTGTTTCAGGCCTTGATTTTGGATTCACAAAACAGAATTTTTTCTTTCTGCAGCCATTTTGATTTTTAAGGATGTGGCCCCTCATACTCTGCTGTCTATGTTCAAGTGTTGACACCTGGAATTCATATAGTTATGCAAACAAATGTTTAGTTATTGTTAATAAACATTTTGTGTTTGAAGAAGTTTGTTTTCTTTAACTGTTGACTTTTCCAAAGAAAACGGTGTACATTTTTAATTAATTTAAATGAGGGCAACGTTGCAAAGAATGTTGAGTGTACTCAAATAATGGGCAGTGAAATTTAGTAACAAAACATTTTAAGTTAAAAGTAAGTTCTCTCAACAAAACATTTTAAGTTAAAATTAAGTTCTCTCAACAAAAAATGTTAAGTGCTGTTGATGTATGTTTTTAATCTACAAGAACACACAATTTAAAGTTTCTCCAATTTAATATTTTAAGTGTTCGGAACTTAAGTACATGAGTAGATGTAACTATCAAATGCAATATTTTAAGTAGTGTTAACTTAAATACATAAGTACGTCTGAATAGTAATGTTACATTTGACAAACTTAAGATATCACTTTGAGTGAACTTCTTATCATAAGTTGACACAACACATTAGCCCATAGTTGAGTGAACTCAAAAAGGCTTTGCAGCTGGTTGCCTCACTTTTTTAAGTTGACTCAACTTTTTTTTTTTTAGAGTGTAGTTACGAAGAACTCTAACCCTTTCACAGTGTGTTTTCAGTTCATGAAAGATAATTGTGACATTTTGCTTGCCTTTAAATGTCTCATTGAGTGTTCGGTTAGTTTCACACACTCAATTTTGGCTGTAAAGAAACAAGATGTCTATCCCCAAAAACCAAGATGGCGACGGACGAAATGACGAACTCGAGCGATCAAAACTACAGTCCTTAAATTGGTGCGTGACACCACAGTGAACTGCAGTGATTGTATGCAGTCTCTATCTCTGGCAAATGCTGAACGGGTTAATCGCAGTTCTTCAATGTGTATATTTCTGGCATTTGTTATATAACACGTCTCCTGCACTTTGCTGGATTCCTATGATCAGCTTGCAGCACTGTGGGACTGTTGTTTCATCATTCTGCCACTGGCCCGTTGCGTGACAATAACAAATATTCAAAGGTAAGCAAACCCACTCTCTCTTAGCTGAGCACCCTCGTCCCCTGGAATCTTGCCCGTGGTACTCCAAGCAATGAAAAATCTTCACTTGAAAAATCTCAACAGCAGCCAGAAACAGTGTTCAGAAGAACTTTTTTTCAAAGGCTGCAGTATCTGCATTCCTATCCGCGCGCTATAGAGGAAATAGCTGGAAAGTATGTATTTTTGATTGAACTCTTTACTGGAAGTCATCAACTCTGAATGAGAGCCAAAGGTATGCACACGGCGGGTTTTGGAATTCAACCGTCTGTGCTTTCTCAGCAGAGATCTTTACCTCCGATTTGATCTTGTTATCTCCGAAGCAGAGGTGCTGCAGGTAGGCAGCGGCGTTGGACTGGACCGACGGGAACTGATGCTGCAACATCTGGATCACCTCCGGCAGCTCCGGATCCCTCCAGCCGAACTCCCTACGGAGGCACACAGAGAAAAGTATTGTGATGTCTGCAGAGCTAGTTAAGTGTGTGTGTGTGTCTCCCCGCTCTATCCCTGATTTAAAGTGCTCACCGGAGACTAGAATGAATTAAAAAAAGAACAAAAATACCCAAAGTAAGGCACATTATATATACAGATTTAAATGTAACTTTGTATTTACTGTTTGCCAGTAGAATAAATAAAGTAGTTAATAATAGGGATGCGACAAATTATTAGTACGTGAACCAAGGAGGAAAATAGTCTAATTAAAATCAAATTAAGTGGCAATATAAAATGAAAGCATTTCCTCTTTAAAAAGGGATCAAAACAAGCATCAAGTCTAATTCCCTTTTGAGGCTGTTTTCCATGTTTTAAAAAAATTCTGAGAAATCGTAACGCTACAGCACGGATAAATGTTTTAAACGACCCTTTCCTGTCTCAACAATACAATGCCTCGGTGTGCAGAGTGGTTGCGTATGGAAACGGTATTCACAGTTTTTGTGTGGAAGTACTCGACTTGTCCTGAATTTAATCTAATCTCACACCTTTGGGATGAACTGGAACGCCGACTCGTCACCCTACATTAGCAGAATGACGGAGGGCTGAAGAGAAACCAGAAGTAACCTCATTTTTTAAGCAGTATTTTCAACAGTATGCTGTGTTCATCGCTTTGTATGTTCAGATAAAAAGGCGGGGGGAAAAAGGCGTGGAAAAAAGGCGGGAAAAAAGTACATCAATGTTTATTTTATATTTCTGTCCATGACTTTTCAGTTTCTACTTTCTACTTTGAACCAACGCCATTTCCCACAAGCCCCGATGCCATTGCGTGATAAAACGTTGCGACTCGATAAAAGAGGCGAGTCCATTAGTTAGTTGAGGTGTCCTGGTTTTACTTACTATATCGCTCTGTATCCTTGGAGGTAGAAACAAATTACATAAGGTGCCATCTGGAACCGAAAATGGTTCTTCAGAATGATGCCATAGAAGAACCATTTCTGGTTCCACAAATAACCTTTCAAACCAGGGTTCTTTAAAGAACCATTTCAAATAACCTATCTAAGTTCAAAGAACCTTCAAAACATGGTGCTCTAAAGCACCATGTCTGGTTCCACAAAGAACCTTTTAAACCAGGGTTCTTTAAAGAACCATTAACTGAAAGAGCTCTTCAAAGAACCTATAATGGTGTTTCAAAGAACCTTCAAAAAATGGTTCTTTAAGGCACCATTTACAAAATGGTTCTTCAGTAGGTGATGGTTCTTCGTATAACCACAAAGCCTTTTGAAGAACCATTTAAGAACCATTATTGTTCTGTGTGTGTACATGGTTATAGTTGGTGCTTTCATAGTCTATAGTACTTCACTGAGATGGTATTAATGGATCTTGTTTCTTCCTTTTTTTCCCTGTGAAAGGGTTTTTGTGGAGTTTTTCCTGATCCAATGTGAGGTCCTGGGACAGGGATGTCTATGTGTACAGATTGTGGAGCCCTCTGGAGGCAAATTTGTAATTTGTGAGAATGGACTATACAAAATAAACTGAATTGAATTGAATTTTCATCTTCATCCACTTCTATTGAGAGCTGGCACATCAGGATCGAGGACATTGAAGTTATCATTGGCGACCATTTTTGAGGAATCTGAACCAATTCTCAGTCTTTGTTTTGCTTTAAGAAATGTTTTTTTGAGGTATGTGCACCTGTGTGAACTGGGATGTGATGACTTGAGTCTTAGTTTTGGTTTTAACTCATGCTCTGATCTAAAAAAGTATATCTTTCTTGGCCAAAATTTTTTTGGAAAGGAGATGATTTTTAATCTCAATGAGGCTTTTCCTGGTATAATAAATTTAAATAAATAAAATAATGCGTTTGTCATTGGAAGGTGTTGCATTGTGAGAGCCTGAAGCCTTTTTTCTAACCGCCCCAGCTGCTTTGACTTTGGAGGCAGGGTCCAACAGGGCTTTTGCCTAAAGGCATGTTCAGGCACACACACACACACACACACACACACACACACACACACACACACACACACACACACACACACACACACACACACACATGCACACACACACACACACACAGTTCGCTCACCCCCACGTGTGTGTAAGGACTGAAACCCGGATGATTAACGTGAGAAAGATGAGACGTGAGAGAACGAAGTTGCGGTGAGGGATCATAGAGAGGGACGCAGCAAGAAGGGGGAGGCGGGGCTTATGGATGTAGATTATCTGTCGCTAGCGGCAACGGGATATCACGCGATGATCGTTTCTTGGGACCAACTGAAACTGGGGCTTTTATTCTTTTAGTTTTTTTGGCATTTGATTTAACATTTGACAGGAAGAAAGAGTCGGTACTTCCTGGATACCCACTTGTTTCACTCTGTTCGGTTTCCACTGTTAAATTGAAGTTTTTCAGGCTGCATATAGACGCCTCGCTTGCTCTCCGCTCTCATGTGGAACCCATTTCTCTTTGGTGTTTGGCACAGATAAAACACACACACACACACACACACACATACATGAACTGGGTACAATCCGGCACACTTGTAGTTGTCCAAACACTCATTGACTCACACGCAGCCATCAGCGGCAGTGCAGAGGAGCCAGGATTTGAAAAGCAGAATTATTTCAAAGGTTTTCTAAAAATCTAATTCATTCTCTCTCTCTCTTTTATGAAAACAAGCTAATTGAGGTCAAGGGGTGAGTTCAATACGAGATGTAACCACTTGTTCATGTATGTGTCTTACACTGGAATATCTTTGCTTATTTATGATTTTGTTTCAGGATGTTTAACTTTTAACTTATTTTTTTGCCATTATTTTATAGCTAGATGGATATTTGGCAGAAGCTTGTTATTCATTAAACTATCAAATAATGTAAAATACATCAAATAATGTAAAATACATGTTGCATAATGAGTAGTTTTACTTTTGATACTTTCAGTACACTCTAAAAAGCCCAACTTCAAATTTGTTGTCCTAACACCTTTTTTTAAGTTGAGTCAACAAATGCCTTTGAAAAAAGTTGAACTAACTCAAAATGTCAATTTCATTAATAAAGAGTGGAATCCACTTAAAATGTTAAGTTGAGAAAACTTAATATAGTGGTTTGGGCATCTGCTGAGGTAACTAAGGCCACTGCTCATGTATGTCAGTAAACACACACACACATATATATATATACAAATACATATATATATGTAAATACATATATATACTACTTTAATCTTATATTTTAAATAATATAAAAATATTTTCTTTAGCCCCTGTTTAAAATACATTGGTTTTTGATACCATTGTTTGTTTATTATATTTAGATATGGATTAGATTTGGAAGGATATTGTCCATTGTTTAATAGCAGATTTGCTCCAGTTCAGGTTTTTGTCACTTATTGAATTAAAGGGAGCCTGTACCGTGAGAGCAAATGTTTCCCTGTATTTTGCTCAATTTATTTATTTAATTTAACAGACTATGAAGATTGAAATACTATAATACTAATGTGTAGGAGGTGACTCTTGTATGAAAGTGGTATATTTTAGTTTTAAAATCTGCATAAAATGTCTTTTGACTTTTAAATTGTATTGTTACAGAATGGGATGTAAAAATATGAAAATTTAAAAGAGGCGGTGAATATTTATTATAGTCTCTGTATGCTTGTTTTCTCAAGCAGCCCAGTTTCAAGGGAATGCCATTGTCCTTCTGTGTTGTATATATGTTCCATCATATACCATTGTGGCAGCGGGGTGTTACGGCTCGGCTGCAGAGTGGGTGGAGCGGGGTGTGGTTCAGGGAACGGTGTCTGATTGTCATCAGCTGGACTGATTGGTAATCAGATTGGTAATCAGTCCAGCTGATGACGATCTGTGTTGGTTATCTGAGTCTGTCTCCATAAAGGAGCTGGACAGACAGGAGATGAGAGGAGCGTGGAGAGCAGAGACACAGTCTGCTGTCGGAATAAACCTTATTACCGAATATCCCTCTGGCTACTTGTTGCTTATTGGTGCTTTAGGGGGGGGGACCCTACTCGTGACGGCTACACACGTGTCACAACCATGTTCCAAAGATTGTTTCAGGCCTTGATTTTGGATTCACAAAACAGAATTTTTTCTTTCTGCGGCCATTTTGATTTTTAAGGATGTGGCCCCTCATACTCTGCTGTCTATGTTCAAGTGTTGACACCTGGAATTCATATAGTTATGCAAACAAATGTTTAGTTATTGTTAATAAACATTTTGTGTTTGAAGAAGTTTGTTTTCTTTAACTGTTGACTTTTCCAAAGAAAACGGTGTACATTTTTAATTAATTTAAATGAGGGCAACGTTGCAAAGAATGTTGAGTGTACTCAAATAATGGGCAGTGAAATTTAGTAACAAAACATTTTAAGTTAAAAGTAAGTTCTCTCAACAAAACATTTTAAGGTAAAATTAAGTTCTCTCAACAAAAAATGTTAAGTGCTGTTGATGTATGTTTTTAATCTACAAGAACACACAATTTAAAGTTTCTCCAATTTAATATTTTAAGTGTTCGGAACTTAAGTACATGAGTAGATGTAACTATCAAATGCAATATTTTAAGTAGTGTTAACTTAAATACATAAGTACGTCTGAATAGTAATGTTACATTTGACAAACTTAAGATATCACTTTGAGTGAACTTCTTATCATAAGTTGACACAACACATTAGCCCATAGTTGAGTGAACTCAAAAAGGCTTTGCAGCTGGTTGCCTCACTTTTTTAAGTTGACTCAACTTTTTTTTTTTTTAGAGTGTACATTTCGTTGTTTCTACTTTAGATTCACGATGCAAGACAATTCCTTGTAGCCTCCTGGAATTTTTTACTTTGAGTAAATTACTTAAATTAAATTACTTTAATATCTGCAGCTTGATTTTATATAGAAAATAAAAGCTAATCTAAAGATAAAAAGCTCAAAGCAAGCAGAATTTTTTAAATTTTTTAAAAATCTATTTAGGACTAAATCTGACACACGAAGCCTGCTTCTTATTAGTGTCTGTTCTGCTGAATTATGGCTGATGTCACTATTCGTACAACATTTAGCCCTTATAAATCCTTACAACCGTGAGTACTATTTATTCATCCTTTCTCTTCAAAAGTGTGTTTACTGAAAGGGTGAAAGGAGGTTTGCGAAAATGCTTTTCAGTTCCATTACGAAGCAAAACATCCAGTGATGTCACCGGCCCGTCAGCGAGGAGCAAACTTCGTTACCTGAAGGTCGAGGTGGCTGCCCTGCACTATGAAAACTCTCTTGCTCTCTTTCCACGCCATCTTCAACACTCTTCTCAAAGTGTGAGGTCAACGTGGGGTCACACACATGTAACTACAGACACAAGTGGTACTTTCTGCTTATCATAGAATGGGCAGTAAAAGGGATAGTCCACTTTTTCTGAGGTACTTATTCAGAGTCATATTCCCCAAGTTTGGAGGAAAAAGGCAGGAGCACGAGCAGCAGAGTAATTAAGCCCACCTAAAAAATATATATATATCAATGTAAGTCTATACGCTATATTTAGAACATTTTGTCAGTGTTATTTTAGTTTTTTGTTTGTTTAATGCTCGATTACACCAAAGTATAGTGTTCACTTCAAGCAAGGGTACTTTTTTTGTCATATTTGTTAGAATTCTCCTACATAACGATCAATAAATCAAATGCGCTGACAAGGAAAGCGGCTGTTGAAGGACTTTAATAAGCCTGTTTACATCTGCCTGTCAACTGCTGTGAGGACTAACAAGAGTCCCTTTAAGTTCATCGTGATGCTTTTTGGAGTCTTTGGAGGGAGGCCGACTTGTGGCTAGCGCTGAGAGCTACTTCTTTTGGAAAAGACTGAGGCTGCGTTTTTCGGTTGGATACCCACAAAATCCAGCTTACTCTTGATAATTTCTCCAATTTCGACGACCCCAGCTTTAAAGTTGTCTAAAATATGTGTTGCTGCTACTGCTCGTCCACAGCGGTACATTGTGGTGTAATCCAGTGACTATGGATGAGTACCTCATTTACCCCACTTCCGAAAAAATATCGCAACTATCCCCATAACACTTAAATCAATGAAGGAATACAATTTAAAAAACATACAAGTAAACTTCAGAATACCAGAACAGTTGAAAACCACAAACTCAACACAAAAATATACGCAAAATAAAATCAAAGAGAACATGCACAATGAGAGAGCCAAGAATAGAGGAGAGAAAGAGGCACATTACCGCAGATCAAACTCAACCCGAGGGGCCGTGATGCTTCACGTGCACATTTAGAAAAAACAATGTGTACCTTCGACATAGATTCGGTGCAACGTTGTCGAGATAAAGCGAGCGTACGGTTGACGTGTTGCTCTTCTGGGATGAAACGGGACTAAATTCTAAAGTGCTTTTAGTCGGTCTGTTTTTTCTGAACAAGCTGCAATAGACTGGAAGTCCATTCCAGGACCATCAGAAATCGACAAACATACAGTTCATATAATCTGTCTGTGTGTATGTTGTCGACTGTCTGTCTGTTGTCAGCTGTCTGTCTGTCTGTTGTCAGCTGTCTCTGCTGGTCCACCATCACTCTACCTGTCTGTTGTTGTTTACCTGTCTGACTGATTTACAGATCTCATTGACTGCATGTGTTTATGTTCTGGGCTCTGACTTTGATGTTTGTATTCTGTTCATTTTCACTTGGTTCTCCCTCATTGTTCTTGCTCCGGTGTTTTGAAATTGTGATCATCTGTGTGTCTCGTTGTCTTTGACGATGACTCAGTCTCCTGAATGAGGACACGCACTATTCTCACTATTCATTGTTAACTCATTAAAAAGCCTCAATATGTATAAACCGTGTACATGTCATTGTGTGTTTTTAGGTTTGTTTTGTGACGTCTGCCTCTCGTGACTACAGATGTAAAATAGCCTGTTGGCAGAAATGTGTTTATTAATACTCACTGTCCCTCTTTAAATAAACCAAAAGTAAAGTAAAGACAACACGAAGAATTTAAACTAAAGTCACAGAGAAACTAAATGAAATGAAGAGACTCGTCTTCTCGGTTGCTTTCTGCCCCAGAAAGCTGCACGATAATGGTTCATTCATTCAGTAACTTGAGTCTGGAGCTGTGTGTGTGTGTGTGTGTGTGTGAGGAATATGGTGCTCCCGGTTCCCAAACACTGAGCGACAACATGGCAGCAAAGACAAACTGAGCCATCTGAGAACTTCAGGGGCGAAAGTCTGATATATATATATATATTAGGGCTGGGCACGTTAACGCGTTAATCTTGCGTTAACGCATCAATTAATTAACGCCGACAATTATTTTATCGCGCGTTAACGCATGTTTTATAATTTATTTTATTATTGTTAAACGTGTGTTGCTTTTCAATTTAAAGTTCTTAAAGACGGCGGAGTCGACAGAAACAAAGTCATATGTAACCACTGCCAAGATGAATTGTCTTATCACCGGAGTACTTCCAGTCTTAAATATTATTTAAATGCTAAACACACCGTTGATGCAGCGAATCACACAACCAAACATACAGTGGAGCGAGGCTTCGGCAGACGACGCTGCAGGGAGGAGATCAACCAAGAGAAGCTAACCAATACCATAGTGAAGTGGAGAGCTACAGACTGCAGGCCGATTAGTATTGTGGAATACGTCGGTCTGAGAAACATTTTGAGAATCTTAACAAATGACGGCAGGTATGAGACGCCCTCAAGACACACATCACATGGAGAATACACGAGTTGTATGAAAAGGAGAGGACTGCAAAAGCGACAGCTTTACAACGTGCACCCTGTTGCTCTCACTGGGGACGACTGGACATAGGGTAACCAGACGTCCTCTTTCCCCGGACATGTCCTGCTTTTGAGACCTAAAAAATGTGTCCGGCAGGGATTACAAAAACGTCCGGGATTTTGCTTCGTCGGATATTTGTGTTTTTCGGGGTTTTCATAAACTAGTATTTACCCCTTACAAGTTTTGGAAATGGTATCTCCCTTACGTTCCTCCTTCTTGCGCGAGCTCCGACAGAATAGAGAACAGTCATTGGTCGACCGATCGATCTCAGGGTTGCCAGATACACGATAATTATTCTCCAAATACAACGATTTTGAGCCTTTGGTACGATACTTCACCATTTCCAATCTGGCAACACTGAGCACCTTGTCGCTTCCACTAGTTCATTGTTGTTTGTGCTATAAACTACTACCAGCGCCGCCGCTCCCACTCTTCCGGTAAGCTCCGGTTGCCAGCTCAGCAGCAAGCATGATTTCTTCTTCTCTCCCTCCCGCTCCCTCTTGCTGCCTCCCTTAATGATAACGATACATGCAACAAGTGGAGTTTATTTGCTAGGTTGGAGGCAGGTCTAAGTGGGTTAGATGCACGGCTCCGCGCCATCGAAGCTCAGACAGCTATGCTAGTTAGCCCGCCCTCTCCCGTAGCCGGCGCGCAGCTACAGTCAGCTGCTAGCTGTTCCCCGGCGGTGCCCGATCACCCGGGATCGTGGGTAACTGTTCGCAGGAGTAGTAAGTCTACACAGAAGCTCGCTGTGCACCAACCACTTCACGTTTCCAACCGGTTTTCCCTGCTCAGCGACACACTCGCTGAGGAACACACCCTGGTTATCGGGAGCTCGATAGTCAGGAACGTGAAAATAGCG
>NC_079395.1:19218933-19296433 GCF_029220125.1 Pseudoliparis swirei | reverse complement strand
CTCCCCTGACCAGCTCTCTGTTATCTGTGTCGACTATGGACCCTCGGCCTCCTCGTCCAGTGACCTCTCGTGCCCCCCCTCCTGTCCTCTAATCTTGTTTGTCACAAGTAAATGAGCTGCCCTGGCGAGGTGTGTTAGCCACTAATGCATTTATTGCTTGATAAGAACAGGGGGGGGGGGGGGGGTCAAACCTAATGCGGTCATAAAGCGCAAAGAATTAATAAATAAAAAAAGAACAACGTAATTAACCTTTTACTAGTGTGTGTGTGTGTGTGTGTTTGTGTGTGTACAATAGGTGGAGCTGCTCGATGCGTTACGTGTTGTGCATTAATGGTGAGTGTGGGGTGGGACAATCGCTATTGATAACGCTGCTGCTATCAATTAATCGTTAATCTTGTTCTGCCAGATTAGCGCGTCATCCAATAGACTCCAGACTGACTGGAGACAATAAATACATATAGTCAATAAAAGAGCAAAGGAGAACAAGGACACGCACACATGCACACACACACACACACAACATGGCAACATCACAAACCCAATGTCGGTTACAGCTTTACACTCTCTTGTCTTATCTGGATGTACTCAATTAATAGAGAGAAAGAAAGAAAAAAGAAAAAAGAAGGCAGCTTTCTAGGACCGATGTCTTCTTCTTCTTCTTCTTTTTCTTCTTCTTCTTCTTCCTTTTCTTCTTCTTCTTCTTCTTCTTCTTCTTCTTCTTCTTCTCCTTCTTCTGCTGCTGAGCTATTTCCTCAATTGGCAAAAACACACCTACACACCTACACACACACACACACACTCTAATGGGTAATAGATAAAGGACTAATGCCTGGGCTGAGAAATAAAGATAGATGGATAGTGAGGGAAGGAGGGAAGAGAAGGAGAGAGGGAAGAAAGAGAGGAGTGAGTTATGAAGCGGTACCCAGGGGGTTAATTTCTCACAGGCAGTTTTCATACGCCACACACACACACACACACAGAGGAAGAGTAAAGGTGACGTCTGGCCGCGCCAAGTCGGTAGCATGCTAGTTAAAAGTGAATACGTTTATGGCCCTCATACATCAAGGAGCAGTTTGTTTAGCCAGGGTACAGTAGCATGGGCCGGGCCACACGGCGGTGATGAATGGGACACTGCAGGAGGACCAGTGTGTGTGTGTGTGTGTGTGTGAGAGGGAGAAAGAGACATCAAAGCCTGTTTTTTAGCTTTCAGATTATTGGCAATTCCAGTATTTGATCTGAGTGATTCTTTTTTAAATTTTTTTATTTGAAGAATCTCTTTTTGAAGCCGTACATATCGCAAACGCCCCTCTCCCGCCATGTCCCCGCTGTGGAAAGGATGCTCCTCTGCAGTATTGACAAACAGCTCATACGGGTGGCACTGATATTTTAAATTGAACTTTTCTTCTCCTCTTTTTTTTGTTGTTGCTTCGATTGGAGGTCAATTTATTCCAAAGCAGAACTGCATGGAGCAATTCAAGATAACACTTTCTTTCAATGTTTTGGTTGTGGCCTGTGAAGAGGCACAGTCTCTTATCATAAAACAATCATCACCTTTTGTCCTGTTTTATTTGTTTTATTATATTTATGATTTAGTGTTTGCACCCGCTGTATTAAAGAGACAGTGACACGCAAAAGAAATGCCAAAGCAGAATGTACAACATCATTTTTTTTTTTAAGTCCACTTCAATGTATTGAAGACCCAAATGTATACGTTTTGCCCCACCATATTTATTTTGTTAGTTAAAAGTAAAGATTTAAAATTCAAAACCTCACCTCCTCACCCCTCACCCCCTCACCTCCTCATCCCCTCACCCCGTCCTGGTCCCAGTCTCTGCCCTGCACCGGTCCAGCTGTGGATCTGGACTGTACCACAGTGCTAAAAAACAATAGTGTGTGTGTGTGTGTGTGTGTGTGTGTGTGTGTGTGTTTGTGTATGTGTGTTTGTGTGTGTGTTGCAAGGCTGTGAACAATAGCCTCATTATCACGTGCCCACAATGCAAACAGCGGATTCTACTGTTCTCCGCTCGCATCGCTCGGTCCTCAGCGAGACAGTCAGACAGACAGGTGTGTGTGTGTGTGTGTGTGGGGGGGGGGGGGGGGGGGTAGAAACCGGAGACAGTCAGCGCACCACGCAGCCGTCTCCGTCATTTCTCCACCATCAATAACTCACTTTCCTTCCTCTCCTTGGAGAAGGGAAAACAATAAGATGTAACAATTGGCAAACGGCAGCGGCAGGCGGAGCATCGCAAATGAAATGTAACGTTGTTACAGTTTGGAAATAATGAATTATGAGGATAAGCGGGGATCTGTAAAAATCGCTGTAGCGATTTACCGGGGTTTCATTTTTCAACTGTATTGAATTATGGGGAATTGGCCTCAGTCAACTGCAAAACACAGAGCGGGGGGGGGGGGGGGGATGATTCACCGTTTCTCTCTGTCTGTGAGTGTGTGTGTGTGTGTGTGTGTGTGTGTGTGTGTGTGTGTGTGTGTGTGTGTGTGTGTGTGTGTGTGTGTGTGTGTGTGTGTGTGTGTGTGTTGTTGTGTGCAACCCTGTGACTGTTTATTTATCCGTCCGAGTTTATGTGCACGGCTGCTTGCACATGCAGTGTTAATGTGTGTGCGTGTGTGTGTGTGTGTGTGTTTATGTACGTCTCAATGCCAAGTGTCTGGACATGTGTGTGTGTGTGTGTGTGTGTGTGTGTGTGTGTGTGTGTGTGTGTGTGTGTGTGTGTGTGTGTGTGTGTGTGTGTGTGTGTGTGTGTGTGCTCCTCCCTGTAGACCTGTTGAGGGCTTTCTCTCGCTCACCCCGCCGCACATGTGATAAATGTCCCTTATCGCCTCTGTCATTGTAATGGCCCCACAACAGGCCCAGAGAGAGAGAGAGATGGGGGGGGGGGGGCAAGGAGGCAAGGAAGATGGAAAGAGGGATGATGGAGGGGAGGGTGGGGGTGTCGTGGCAATGTGGTGTTGAGAAAGTCACAGTGAGAGTAAAAAAACAAATGTAAAAAAAAAGAGAGAGAAGAGAGGGGGGGGAGGGAGGGAGGGGAGGGGATGGAGAGCTGGAGTTATCAGCCGGTGTAGCAGGGGAAGAATACGCATCAAGCTGCCAATCACCCGGCCTGAAAATTGCTCTGATATTTGAGTCCCCAGACGGTGTGTGTGTGTGTGTCCAGAGAGAGAGAGAGAGAGAGAGAGAGAGAGAGTAGCCCAAGACCCTTTCGTCTCGGTGCCATTACTGCCCCCCCCCCCCCTCTCCCTCTGCTGTCCTTCCACCTGTCCCCTTCACCCCAAGCATCTCATCTCTCGTCTTCTTGTTTTTTTCTAAACTTCAACTCAAAACAACATCTCTCTCTTTCTCTCTCTCTTTCTCTCTCTCTCTCTTCTCTATCAATAAAACCTGTACTCAACAAAGTCGTCGTCAGTGGCACCGGCTATTGGGGAAATAGCAGAGGGGAAAGGAGGAGAGTTAACGGACAGGTGGGGGAAAAGGAAGGAGAGAAAGTGAGAGAAGAAAAAAAGAAGAGAGAGGAGAGGAGAGGGGTTAATATGTGAGCAGAAACCATTTCAGCCTCTTTAATTTTTTATTGATCCGAGCTGCAGTCTTATCCCCTCAACCCTGTGTGTGTGTGTGTGTGTGTGTGTGTGTGTGTGTGTGTGTGTGTGTGTGTGTGTGTGTGTGTGTGTGTGTGTGTGTGTGTGTGTGTGTGTGTGTGTGTGTGTGTGTGTGTGTGTGTGTGTGTGTGTCCTGTGAAATCCATGTATCTCCACAAAACAACTTTTCTCGAGTTAAGAGACACCAGCCTCGTCTTGTCGGGGCGTGTAAGCCATCTCATCTCATCTCATCTCATCTCATCTGAACGATTACATATTCTGAGATACGTGGTTTTCCAGGAGAATACAACAACAGAGAGAGAGAGAGAGGAAGGGAGAGAGAGAGAGAGAGAGATGCAAAAATAAATGCAAGATATAAATGTTTCTTAAGATCTGGAACGATACATTTTTACTCAAATGTTTCTTCTCTTCATCTTGTGTTATTCTCTATGAGACATTAGTGGATCAAAATAGAAACTCTGACGAGTACAGCCTGTTCTAGGGGGTAGGTGTGGATCACAAATTAAATATGAGCCACACTTTCAGCTCCAATGTGTACTCGCTTTTTAAATTGTCACAGAGATTTAGTATCTCTTTCTTTTTTTGTTTAAAGCTAAAGGTGCACACTGAAAGATGATGGGCCTGCAGACGAGAGCAAAGTGTGAGGAAACATCGCCCTCTACTGGACGATGTGATATCGCCAGGCGGAGGGGGCAACGGGTGGGGGAGGGGGAGGGGCGGACGGGAAATGAGAAGGGAGGGATGGAGGGAAGACATGATAGGCCTGGAGAGCAGAGAGATAGCAGATTGATAAACATCACAATGATGTCCAATTGTGGCTGCGTGATGCAATCGCACGCACACACGCACACACACACACACACACACACACTCATAGACAATATAGCCCCAGGTGCAACACCCCACTCCAGCAGATACACATCTTTTATCTGCTATCGAGTCTCCGCTCCTACATAATTTTTTTCCTCAAATACATGTTCTTGTTTCCCCTCATTTCTGACTCGTGTTATTGGAGAGAGAGAGATGGAGAGAGAGAGAGGCACAATGTTACTTGGGGAAAAGATCATCCAGGTATTCTAAGGCTAAACCAAAACAATAAGACGACTCTTATTGAGAGAGAACTTCTCATTTTCGGGGTTTTCTTTTTTTCTCTCCAACCGACAGAAATTCACCAATAAACCCTCAACTTAACCATTTTATTTGTCGCTGCAAATAATTCCACATACTCCTGCGTTTTTTTCCCTTCTTTCTCGGCTGCCATCAAACTCGCCATCTGAGTCGCGCCGACAGAGATTACCGAGACGCCGGAGGTTTTTTTTCTTCGTTTTGTTGCTTTGCGTCCGTTTGATTTCTATTCCGGTGACACCCCCCGGTGAGCCGGGGTAATATAGCAGACAGCTCGACAGACAGCCAGAGAGATGGAAGGCCAGACGGCTCCCCTTGTATGAAGGATTATCCCCTATCCTCTGTTTGTGACAAGAGCTGATAAGGGCCTGAGAGGAGAGGCTGAGAGGGCTGCCGACACACACACACACACACACATATGCGCATATAATCCACAGCGAGAGAGATATCAATCCATCATTTAGAGCCGGGGATTCGGCGAGAGGAAATGGGTTCTTCTCAAGCGCTGACAACCCGACACACACACACACACACACACACACACACTGGAACGCAAACACTCACCTACAATAGCGTCTGCTGTACAAAGGGCTCACGGGGCCTCGTGTGAATGAACGTTTCAATTCCGTCCATTTATCTGATTTACATCGGGCCATTGTTGGCGCAGCCGTCGCTAATAGAAATCCGCGAATCCGAACGTCTTCACGTACACAATCGCCTTTTTTTTCTTTTGAAGGGAACGCCAACCAGAAAATCTCATAACGGATGTGAAGAAGAAAGGATGGCGGACGATCTGTGTTGAGGAGATGAAATAATCATGTTTCGTTCCACAGAGTTGAACAATCCTAATTTATTTCCAAGGTCCTGCTTCTTTTTTTCTTTTTTTTCTTTTTTTATAAGAATCCGGGCGGTTCTGAGGGCGACGCGGTCGATGTTTAGGTCGGGCGTTCTGCAGCGAGGCTGCTGGTTTTATGTTTTTAGAGAGATGATGAAAACGTCCCGAGAAAGGTTCGGAGAGGCCGCGTGAAAAACGCCACTCGAGCGGAAGAAGAAGAAGAAGCAGCAGCAGCAAGGGCCCTCTCTGCCTCCCACGTGCGTGTGCATAAATGCAGCGTGCTTAAACCCGACCCCGACCCGCCATTTGAAAGGAACGTTAAAACAAAAAAATAAAAAAAATCCCGTGTTAACACGGATCTGATTCAGAAAGCCTCGCCGCTGATGGGAAACCGCGTGGGCTGGTGGCAGGGAGGAGAGAGGGGGGGGGGGGAAAGGGGGGGTATCAAACCCCGGTGGCGGTTGCATGCGCGTGTATCATTTCATCTTTTCGCCCTCTGTTCGGTTCCCACCGCAACCTTGAACACATGCACGGACATCCGGAGCGTGTCAGGCGAAATGCGGCGAGTTGTGTGCTATTGATTGGCGGTCGAAAAAAACGACAGGTCAGAGGGGTTAACGCGTGTGAGAGGAAACCTTATTGCAAGGTGTGTGTGTGGGGGGGGGGGGGGCTGCAGTGGGAAGTGGTTAAGGAGGTGCCCTAGGGCCTACATGGGGGGGGGGGGGATCTGAGATGATATAATACACTTGCTTGCGGTCTCGCAATGTCTGTGGAGAGATTTCTGGAGACGTTGAGCAACGGAAAGACTGGAGAGGGAAAGTGTGACATCACACATCCACACGGACGGAGGCTTCAACTGCCGGTGCGGGCGACACGGCCACATCTGGCCAGACGTGGAGGTGACAGATGTAAAGTGGGGAGAGTGGCCTCCCTGTCCTAGATTCTGGAGACTGCAGGAAGAAAGAAAAGAAGAAAAAAACGGGGAGAATTCAACAATTGGGTGGACGTAATCCAGTGGAGAGGGGGGGCAGTGGCTTTGCTACAGCGCCAGGTTAGGTGGCAGGGCCATTTGGCGAAGGCGCCGGTGCTAGACTTGATGGATGAGACAAAGCGCGGGCTCTTTCCTCTTGTAACTTTCAAATCATTAAGCCTTTTACACGGCCATGCAGATTTATATAGCCACCTCGGACAATCTGCTGCTCGCTCGTGTCTCTCAATCAGCGGGGGGGGGGGGGGGGCAATGCGGGTGATGTCATAACTTCATCCAGCGTGGTCCACGTCTCTCAATAGTTCTGTTGTGTCTATTTATATTCATTATGAAAACGCCAGGATATGATGATATGTTATTTAGTTTATTTTTGATTATTTTTCCGTATGGGGGGGACAGCTTGGTTTTGATAGAGGTTTCATATCAAAAGTTATTTGGGCTAATCCAGAAAATGATGGTAAAAAAACTAATTTTTCACATATTTTTAAACAAGTTTTGTCAAGAAAATGAGATTAATCTTTAACGTTTAAAGTATATAGTTCGTGACACTGTCCATCTACTATTAATATTTATATTGAAGATTTTGAAAGTAGCCCCAACCAGTGAATGGTGATGTCACCGCTACATCAAAATGTCTTCAGTTGTAGCCAGAGAGACCTTAGCTAACGTGTTTTCAGTTTAGCTCTCTTTCTCTCTCTGATGGACGTTTCCTCTGTAACAAAGCACAGCGGTTGAAGACAGCTTTATTTTTAGCTCTCTTTTGTGGAATTTATTTCTTCACATAAAAGAATTACATTTCTGCCCTTAACTCATTTTTGACCAAATATCTAATTACTGTTAGCGATCCCGTTAGCTTTGTCGAGCAGCGCTCTTCTTAAAGGATGTGATGGTTTATATTCCCTTTCATGAAGTTTTTCTTTTCTTCAAAACCCCCCAAAAGGATCTGGTGTGGTTTAGGGTCAGGAAACGAACCAAAGAAAATAGATATAAAGGACAATTTCAAATATTCAGTCCAGCGCTCATTCCCACCTTCTTAATGACGCAATGTAGAATTTCTCTTTTTGCGTATAGGACCTTTTAAGATGTGCATACATTTCAAATACCGTCCCCGATGATCCTGTAATAAAAAAGAAAAGGGACGTGCAGGTGTACGCGGTAATGGTTAGGCGGTAATGGTTAGGCGGTAATCCGGCTCGCGGAGAGGACGGCGCTGACATTGATGTAAGATTTTAATCTGCCGCTCCTCTTCGCCGGGCACGCTTTGCAATAACGAGTCTACGGCGAGAGGGCACAGCCGGGAGAGCCGCGGCGAGGTTATGAGTTTCCATCGAGGGAAACCCAGTTAGCTGAGACAAACTTTGACACAGTGACATAACATAATTGTACAGCGTCCCAGTTCCTTCCCTCGAGTGTTTAACTCAGGTAAGAAAGGCCAATCGTGTTCATGACGAACCAGGAGGTGTTCCAGCGACGCGCTCCGAATGCTATCGACACCAGCTTGTGTGCCGATACCTCCATGTGCACACGCCTCCATCCGTCCATCCATCCCTCTCGTTTCGCCTCCGCAGGCCTCCTCCTCCTCCTCCTCCTCCACCTCCTCCGCTGTTAGGATTCAATTAACACAGTGCAGGCAGCCATGGCACCCTCATTAAAGCTAATTAGTTAAAACATCAGCCAATCTAGCGTTAATTGGCTTTGGTAATTAATTCAGCCCGCTAGACCATATGAAAGCAGCGGGGAGGGGGGGGGGGTAATGAGAGGGAGTAGAGAGAGACGACGGAGGAGGAGAGGAGAGGAAGGATAAAAGGAGGGACAGAATGAAGGAAGGAAGGAGGGGGATGAAGAGAGATAACTAATGGAGAGGCGCTGTGAAGGGCAGCCTCCTCGTCTTCTTTGAGCGTCCGGCCGACCTTTGTCTCTTTGTAGCGCCGGTCGGTCCGGTCGGATGAAAAGGTCAAACGAATAAAGAGGGGCAAGAAGAAGCAGCGACGTTTCCATTTGAGTCGAGTTTCGGCGTCCGACGCGAAGCCGGAGAACGCTCGTGTTCGAGTCACGGGCGACGGCGTCGATTGGCCCCCACCGAGGAGGCCCCTGGTCCCCGTCGTGAGCACCGACAGGCCTCCCCCCCCCCCCCCAGCCGTCAGGTATCGCTGCTCCTCCTGGACAGCTGAGGGAGGAGAAATGGAACAGAGGCAGTCAGCGAAAGAGAGGAGAAGAGAGGAAGAGAGGAGAAGAGAGGAGAAGAGAAGAGAAGAGAGGAAGAGAGGAGAAGAGAGGAGAAGAGAGGAGAAGAGAGGAGAAGAGAGGAAGAGAGGAGAAGAGAGGAAGAGAGGAGAAGAGAGGAAGAGAGGAGATGAGAGGAAGAGAGGAGAAGAGAGGAAGGGAGGAGATAAGAGGAAGAGAGGAAGAGAGGAGAAGAGAGGAAGAGAGGAGAGGAGAAGAGAGGTCAGCGAAGCAGCACAAAACGTCTCTTTCTTCCTTCGTGTCTTTTTCTTTCTTTCTTTTCTTTCACGACAACAGAAACGGAGAAACAGTGGAAGTCAATGCAAAGTCAGAAGGCGCTTTACAATCAGCAAGTGCAATCACGAAGTAATTAAAAGTTCAATTTGTCTGCCTTTAATGTCAAATGTGCTCAACCCAAAGTCATTAAATATGAATGATTCATTATGATGATTCATTATTCATTACCGGATATATTTAAAGTGTGGGTTGTGGGAGCATAACTATATTCATTTTGTTTTACCACAATACATCATTATTTGTTAAACCTATAAGAAATCTGTATAAGTTATTATTATTCATTTTGTTTATCACTGGATACACCAGCTAGAATGACCATGTGTGCATTTCTGGATTCCATATAAATAAATCACACAATTTAATTCATATTACGGAAACATAAACTCATAAAGCAGCTTTTAAGAATTTATACTTTAATCTACATGGAATACATTTGGTTTCCTTCCTGCAGAAGATGGGCAGGAAACTATGCCTTGTCGCGAGTGTGTGTGTGTGTGTGTGTGTGTGTGTGTGTGTGTGTGTGTGTGTGTGTGTGTGTGTGTGTGTGTGTGTGTGTGTGTGTGTGTGTGTGTGTGATACCAGTATAGTGGCTAGTTGTGCCTCTGCTCTGTGGGTCAGTGCTTGGTTAATGCTCCATTAATTTACTTCCTTATCCTTCGCCACTGTCTTTCTCACACACACACACACACACACACACAATGACAAGGTGATTGATTGGATAAACAGCTGTCAGTAGTTGGAGGTAACCTCACCAGCATCACGCTGCTGTCTTTCAGACGGACACGCGCTGGTCCCAGGAGTAAAAACCACACATGCTGACGCACGCACACACACACACACACTCATCAGATGACCATTTATCAGCGTAGGTTCAAAACCAGGGTGATTTATCACTCCCCCGTGTCATGGCGTTTCCCTTTTGTTTCCCCCGAATCCTTCAGATTTCTCACATATTTTGTTCTTTTTTTTCTTTTCTTGTGTGTGTGTGTGTGTGTTTCTATTCATTTATTTATCTATCTTTGCCTTCTTCAAGGCCTAAACATTCCCCCGGTCACAGAGTGAAACGGTGTTCTACACAACAGTAACAGCCGCAGTGTTCCCGTGTTGTCCGTGTAAAATAAATGCATCTTCAGATTTACATTTCATTCTTTTCTCTTGTGTTCACGCACAGAAATAGTCCCAAGACTTAAACAGACAACAAGCATGCTGCCACACACACACACACACACACACACACACACACACCTTTCCCCTCTCAATCCCTCTATCCGGCCCTGTCCTCATCCCTCCTCTCTCCGCCGCCGACATTTCATTTGCTTTTCTAAAAGTGACAACCCCAGGGAGCGCGGGGGAGGGAGGGGAGGGGAGGGGGAGGGGAGGGGAGAGAGGGGGGAGGGACGGCGAAAAGAGCCCGGTGATGAGTTTTGAGCGGGGCGTGGAGGAGTGCTATTTGTGATTCTGTACCGGCCACCAGGTCCATATTCAGAGTTTATATCTGAATTCTCAGAATTTATATCAAGTTTGGTTCTTAAAACCGATAAAGTTATTATTGTTGGAGATTTTAATATCCATGTGGATGTTGATAATGATTGTAGTGCTTGTATTAACATTCATCTCCTTGTATCGATTGAGCTTCACTCAGAGAAATTTGAAAACCCTCAGCATACCTTGTGATCTTGTTCTTATGGGCGTTGACATTGAGCATTTGAGCGTCTTCCACAGATCCTCTTCTGTCAGACCACAACCTCATAACTTGAGAGGAAGAGGAGATGAGAGGAAGAGAGGAGAAGAGAGGAAGGGAGGAGATAAGAGGAAGAGAGGAAGAGAGAGAGAGGAGAGGAGAGGTCAGAAGCAGCACAAAACGTCTCTTTCTTCCTTCGTGTCTTCTTCTTTCTTTTCTTTCACGACAACAGAAACGGAGAAACAGTGGAAGTCAATGCAAAGTCAGAAGGCGCTACAATCAGCAAGTGCAATCACGAAGTAATTAAAAGTTCAATTTGTCTGCCTTTAATGTCAAATGTGCTCAACCCAAAGTCATTAAATATGAATGATTCATTATGATGATTCATTATTCATTACCGGATATATTTAAAGTGTGGGTTGTGGGAGCATAACTATATTCATTTTGTTTTACCACAATACATCATTATTTGTTAAACCTATAAGAAATCTGTATGTTATTATTATTCATTTTGTTTATCACTGGATACACCAGCTAGAATGACCATGTGTGCATTTCTGGATTCCATATAAATAAATCACACAATTTAATTCATATTACGGAAACATAAACTCATAAAGCAGCTTTTAAGAATTTATACTTTAATCTACATGGAATACATTTGGTTCCTTCCTGCAGAAGATGGGGAAACTATGCCTTGTCGCGAGTGTGTGTGTGTGTGTGTGTGTGTGTGTGTGTGTGTGTGTGTGTGTGTGTGTGTGTGTGTGTGTGTGTGTGTGTGTGATACCAGTATAGTGCTAGTTGTGCCTGCTCTGTGGGTCAGTGCTTGGTTAATGCTCCATTAATTTACTTCCTTATCCTTCGCCACTGTCTTTCTCACACACACTCCCCCACACACACACACAATGACAAGGTGATTGATTGGATAAACAGCTGTCAGTAGTTGGAGGTAACCTCAGCAGCATCACGCTGTTGTCTTTCAGACGGACACGCGCTGGTCCCAGGAGTAAAAACCACACATGCTGACGCACGCACACACACACACACACTCATCAGATGACCATTTATCAGCGTAGGTTCAAAACCAGGGTGATTTATCACTCCCCCGTGTCATGGCGTTTCCCTTTTGTTTCCCCCGAATCCTTCAGATTTCTCACATATTTTGTTCTTTTTTTTCTTTTCTTGTGTGTGTGTGTGTGTGTGTTTCTATTCATTTATTTATCTATCTTTGCCTTCTTCAAGGCCTAAACATTCCCCCGGTCACAGAGTGAAACGGTGTTCTACACAACAGTAACAGCCGCAGTGTTCCCGTGTTGTCCGTGTAAAATAAATGCATCTTCAGATTTACATTTCATTCTTTTCTCTTGTGTTCACGCACAGAAATAGTCCCAAGACTTAAACAGACAACAAGCTGCCACACACACACACACACACACACACACACACACCTTTCCCCTCTCAATCCCTCTATCCGGCCCTGTCCTCATCCCTCCTCTCTCCGCCGCCGACATTTCATTTGCTTTTCTAAAAGTGACAACCCCAGGGAGCGCGGGGGAGGGAGGGAGGGAGGGAGGGAGGGAGGAGAGAGGGGGAGGGCGAAAGAGCAGTGATGAGTTTTGAGCGGGGCGTGGAGGAGTGCTATTTAAAAGTGCCATGCATCATTGTCAGGGAGTGAGAACGCGCAAACACACACACACACACACACACATGCCTGCAGTCAGACAGACACAGGAAACACACACATACATATACATACACACACACACACACACACACACACATAGAAGCGAATACGCTGCCCGGGTGGCAAACTGAAGTTGACCCCCGTTCCATTTCATCAAATGTCCTCTGAATGAGCCGCACAGCCTCATCTATTTTGCACACACACACATGCACAAACCCAGACACACACACACACACTCACACACACACACATACACACAGAGCTAGTGATCAGCCTAGTGTCTAGCCTGCTTAAATCACAGCTCACTTAGGAGAAAAACATATCACCTCACTGGGACACACGCACACACACACACACACACACACACACACACACACATACCTTGGCTGGTCCCATTTGTGTTAATGCAGCCCCCTGGTTTGGGGCTTTAGGGCTCATATTTGCCATTATGGAGATGATGGCTTTACGGGGGCCTCTCACCTCACTGTGCGTTGGTTGGGGGGAGAGAGGAGAGAGTGGAAATGAAGGCTGACACCTCGGTGGGATTTATTTGATTGTGGATGCGAGGCGGTGTCATCCTGGAGAGGGGGAGAATAAAGGGGGGATGAGACAGGGAGGAGGAGGAGGAGGAGGCCCGTAGCCTTCGGGCTAAGTGAAAAGAAGGAGACGCGATGGCAGGGTGAAGGCAAGGAAAGAAATAAAGGAAAGGAATAGGAAAGAGGAAGAGTCTGCGGTGGTCGGGTGGAGGGAAGGGAGGGCGGGGGGGGGGGGGCAGGAGCCCTCTTTCCCTTTTCCGTGAATCAAATCAAATTCCCCTTATCGCACATTATTTGAAGAGGTTATCGGGCGCGGTAATGCGGTTACACGCCGGGCCGCGGCTGAGAGATTTCCTTGTTTACCGATGTTGGCGGGTGTTATAGCTAACCGGCCAGACGAGTGGCGAGGAGGAGGAGGAGGAGGAGGAGGAGGAGGAGGAGGAAGGGCATAAACACTTGATGCATGTCAGAAAACTCATTTAGGGAAACAACATGGAGGGGGATTGGAAGTGTGTGTGTGTGTGTGTGTGTGTGTGTGTGTGCGTGTGTGTGTGTGCGTGTGTGCGTGCGTGCGGGTGTGTGTGCACTGTACATGTGCCAACTCATAAATCTGTCCCTCCTCTTTTCTGACTCTTGCTGACCACGTGACACGCTCCGGGTGCATCAGCTGATTGTGTGCACCATTTACAAGGGAATTCGAAATGGACTTAAAAAATGGCGAAAGGATAGAAATAATTTATTTTCCTTCAATGTTACGTACAACTTTTTAGTTGAAAGCAAACGGCTCCTGTGGTTACCGGTACACGGAAGTGTTTTCTGGGGATTTTCGGGGTTCCAGGAAAAGTCCCGAGAGGCGAGATAAAAGCAAAGGGGGATGACTCGCAACGCAGGTCATTAACTGGGATTTTGGACCTGCAGTGTTGTGAGGACATGGTTTTGCCTCTTAGCCCATTGAGCCATGAGGACACCCCAAATGGGTTTTTATCTGCGGCCCCATTGAGAGCCCGCTATCGAGCTGACAATCCCCGGCCTCTCTGGAGGTGGCCTTTTACCTCGGCCCATTGTAGTCTGTGACTGGGAGCCGGCGCTATCTCGCATCTATTGATTCCCACTTCATCTGGACCGAGGCGACGCAGGGGGGAGAGACAGACAGACGGACAGAGGGAGAGAGAAGGTGTGTGTGTGGGGGGGGAATAGATAAAGTTTGGAAAAAAAGGACGTTTCAAGTGTTAAAAGGGAGTCAACTTGCATCACGATGACTGACAGTTGACACAATTTCCTCAGGTATTGGCTAAAAAGCAACTGAAAGCTAAACTATATATACATATATATATATATATATGTACAAAATAAACAATAATGTATTTATTCATAAAATAAAAAAATCCTAAACTATGTGTATATATATATATACATACATAGTTTAGGATTTTTTTATTTTATAAATAAATAAATTATTTTTTATTGTATTATTTTATAGATAATAGATAGATAGATGATCGATATCTATAGTATAGATAGATAGATAGATAGAAAGACAGGATGGGAGGAAATATGTGTTGAAGTAGAAAAAGGGACAGAACAAGGATGTGAGAGAAGAAGAAAAAGGACACGAGGGCCAAACCACGGAGAAAGTAAGGTTGGAAAGGAAGGAAAGGAAGCATGAAAGGCAAAAGCGAATCAATGCAAAGAAAATCCCTGATGTAAAAAACATAAACAACATTTAGGACAAGAAACAAGGCATAAAATATAAAGATATAACAAAAGAAAAGAAAGAAGGAAGGAAAAGCACAAGGCCCGCACCACGAAGACATAGTAAAGGTTGGAAAGGAAGGGAAGGAAGATGAGTACCAGGATGAAAGCAAGGGCACGAGTGAAACAAGGAGGGGCGGGTCCTCTTTGCTCTCCACTCTTCCGTATGATGTAGCTCCCTCCGCCTCACCATCTGCTGTCTATAATTACCTGTCTACCTGTGTGTGTGTGTGGGGGGGGGTTCTTTTTTAATTATTATGATGGAGCTATAAGCTATTTTTTGGGGGGGATAATGAGATCCAGTCATGCTGTATTCACAGAGCACATTGAACGCCTCACTCTTGACCGGCTCATAAACTTTCCTTTAGTTGTCAGCTTGATCTGATGATAAGTTGTCAGAAAACGACTCGTCACTTTAGCTTCTATTTCAATATGAGGGATGTCTGTGACATGAACACACACACAAACACACACACACACACTCGTGACTTGTTGTCACACACTGTTCACGACATCGGAGGCAATAGGATGCAGGGCCTCCCCGGATGGACTCGGTCTCTAAGTGAGTAAATGAATACCGGGTTGGCGTCCCAAAAGTCGGGGGGAGGAGCTTCCTGTAAGACGGGTGATGCGTTTTTTTTAAAAGGGCGCCAGAAGAAGAAGAGGAGGTGGGCTGAACATGGACAGAAGAAGAAGAAAGAGCGGGGGGGGGGGGGGGGGGGAGTTAGCAAGGAACGGAGTGAGTGAGGCAGACGGACGCGCGGGATAGAGAGGGAGATAGAGAAAGGGGGGAAGAAAGTCAGGGAGAAAGAGAAGATGAGACGATCCATCTTTTCACATTAGTCATGGCTGTCGGAGAGAGAGACGCGCACCTCCTCTCCGCTCTCCTCCATCCATCCATCCATCCCTTCATCCCTCCCTCCCTCGTTCTCACTGAAGAATCGCGGCGCTAAAAAGTCCTGTCAGTCCTATTTCCTTGTTATTGTCCAGCCCTCTCCTCTCCTCCCCTCCTCCCTCCCCCCCCTCCTCTCCTCCTCCCCTCCTCCCCCCTCCTGTGACTCCGACACCTTCCCTCTGCTCCCCGAGATTAAACGGGCGCCGTGTTGCGCCGCGGGGTGTGTGTGTGTGTGTGTGCGAGTGTTTAGGCCAAAGCAGGACATGTGGGAGGCTCCTCGATGTGTGTGTGTGTGTGTGTGTGTGTGCTTGTGTGTGTGTGTTGCCCCGGCATTAATCATCTTTAAGGCGCTGACAAGCCATGGTGTGCGACATCACATCACATCAGTTCCCCCCTTCCCCCCCATTTCTCCTCTCCCCTCCTCCTCTCCCCTCCTCCTCCTCCTCCTCCTCCTCCCCCTTGGATGCATCTGTCCGTTCGCCTCTCCCCCGTCACTCACTCCCCTCAGGGCGGGAGGGAGGGCGCAGGTGGGAGAAGAGGAGGGAAACGAGCGGGGTGAGAGTGACACAAAAAAAGGGCGGGAGAACGGTCAGGCGCGAGAATCAAGAAATCTGCGTTGGCGTCTGGTCGTCGGACCGTTTCTTTGTATTTAATCACTTTGAGGCTCAAAGATCCGAGCCACGGTATTTGTTGTGTGTCGAAATCAAAGTTGGTGTTTTCTCATTGTATTATTTTGTTTCGTGCTTTTGCGCCGCGTTCATGTTTTCCGGCGAGCCGAAGGCTAACGAGTTCAGTAAAGTTGCGTAACCTTGTAACACACAAGCAGCGAGGAGCAGCGAGGAGCAGCGAGGAGCAGCGAGGAGCAGCGAGGAGCAGCGAGGAGCAGCGAGGAGCAGCGAGGAGCAGCTTGGTCTTTGAGCCTTTTCTCATCTTGTTTGCATGAATTAAAATCAAAATCAAAACTCGGACGCAGCTCCTCGCCGTTCTCGCGTTGCCACGCCCACGCACCGACGTGTTTCCTTCCCGCGGCGCTGTTTCGTGAATGAGACGAACACACAACTCAAAGGGAAATAAATCGCGTCGCATTGAAATGCAAAGAATAAAAAAGAATACAAAGAAGAAGGTAAACTCACGCTGTGCAAAAGACACTTTTATTTGTAAGTGTTTTTTTACATTAGAAAAGAACAAATCAAGCGCAGGCATACGTTAGTGTGTGTGTGTGTGAGTGTGTGTGTGTCTGTGTGTGTGTGTGTGTGTGTGTGTGTGTGTGTGTGTGTGTGTGTGTGTGTGTGTGTGTGTGTGTGTGTGTGTGTGTGTGTGTGTGTGTGTGTGTGTGTGTGTGTGTGTGTGTGCGTCCATGTCCTCCAGGTGTGTGTTTTGTCCGCGGAATAGAAAGAGCCCCATCAGCTGCAGACAGGGATTGGATCTCTCTTTGTTTGCCGTGGCGGATGGCGACGGCTTCAGCATGACTCAAATTATCTTGTCAAAGCAATAAAGGGGAGAAGGGGGGGGCAGATGAGAGGAGAGGAGAGGGAAAGAAAAGAAGGCGAGCAGCAACATATGAGGGAAAAGAGAAAGTGATGGGGCAACGGAAAAAATAAAGAAAGATGGGGAAAAAGGGGGGAGGGGGGGGGGCGGGGACAATGAAATAATCAGATAGGAGATGAGAGATAGCAGAGAGGAGGAGGAGAGAGAAATGAAATGGATGGATGGTAGGGAGCATAACATTAGAAATGGATGAGGCCGGCGAGAGAGAGAGAGAGAGAGAGAGAGAGAGAGAGAGAGAGTGGGAGGAATAGGTGTGTGGAGAGAAAGAGAGAAAGAGAGGCAGAGATGGAGAGTAATCGATTACCTATTTTTCAAAGTCACTTAACGTGTCCAGCGCTGTGGCTCTGTTAAGTAGCGGAGCTGGAGAATGGGAGGCCGGTATGCAGCCGCACGCTCTGAGGAATGGAGGGGGGGGTTCTGTGTGTGTGTGTGTCCGTGCGAGAGAGAGAGGACGAAGACACACACACACACACCTGGTCCTCCCGTTGCCGTGGTGACAAGCAGTCTAAACGGGATATCCTGGCTGAGGTGGAGCCTATTGTTCCCCGGACTAAGAAAAGCCTGTTTGATTGGCGAAATACAGGAAATCAGGAAGTGTCCTCCGACGTTAACACCGAGACACTTTTCAATAGATGTTTATTTTGAGCCGGCTCGGACGGATCTGAAGGCAAACTTGAGAAAGCCGCACCGCACGCACGGACACACACACACACACACACACACACGGGAACACAAAGGCACAAAGACAACAACATGCAAAAAAAAGAAGGAAAATTGCCAAGTGCGCACTTTCCCCCACACACACAATGAAACACACACAGGTGCCCCCCCCCCCCCCGCCCTGTGCACCGCCGATCAAGGACAATGAAGTGAGGTAGTGTTGGCAGACTCCGCACAGCATTATCTCATCCTCGGCCGACACTTCTTTAAATCTGCTTTGACCTGAGAGGAAAACGCCAAATTAGAACGCCCGTGCACCCCCCCCCCCCGCCCCCCCGAATATACACAGTCCTTCCTCCAGTGACCTTGGTGAAAGGTCAACTGTACGGCGGGAATCAAAGTTGGAAACGTTTGATCTGTCTTTGAGTGATTGTTAGACTCAAGGTGAACTGTGTCCCACACACACACACTGATGCCCCCCCCCCTTCTTCTGTTCTCCCGTCTCCAGGTAAAAAGAAGATGTCCCTGTACGACAGCCAGGCTCCCATCTGTCCAATCTGCCAGGTGCTGCTGAGGCCCGGAGAGCTGCAGGAGCACATGGAGACGGAGATGGAGAGGCTAACCGCCGCGTGCTTCAGGTAGGCCTGAAACACGCGGTAACCACGGAAACCTGCTCTCGGTACCGCAGCATCCGGTCCCGCATAGACCACCAAGGCCTCAGGTCCGGGGAACAGAACCATGACTTTGGTTGCACCAAGATCTGTTTATCACTCCACGATCTTTACCAGAGAGAGTCTTTGTTCTGTCCGCTCGATGGCTGTCTCCGTAAGGCAGATGATGAGTTTCGTGAATACGAGCCTGTAAGCTTATTGTCCAAAGACTGTACATTTGCCAAATGGACAGTTGAAAAACTGTAAGCAACTGCCATCCAATCTCCAGAAGTGTGCATCTAACTGCAAAAATAAGAAGAATAAATATAAAAACTGCTACAAAAGCCATCACGCGCCATATCAGACTGTTGAACGGTCATTACAATTATACTATAGATAGATAGATAGATAGATATATACTTTATTAATCCCCAAGGGGAAATTTGTCGTGACAGTAGCAGCAACACATATCGCGCTTTTTAAGATACTCAAAGACACTTTACACAGCGACAGGGAGCACTTCAGGGTTAAGTGTCTTGCTCAAGGACACATAGACTAGGCTGGGGATTGAACCACCAACCCCCTGATTGGAAGACGAACCTGCTTTGAAATCAATCTCGACGACATACACTACCGTTCAAAAGTTTGGGGTCACTTAGAAATGTCTTTATTTTTCAAAGAAAAGCATTGTTTTTTCAATAAAGATAACATTAATCAAAAATACACACTACACATTGTTAATGTGGTAAATGACTATTCTAGGTGGAACCGTCTGGTTTCTAATGAAATATCTCCAGAGGTGTATAGAGGCCCATTTCCATCAACGATCACTCCAGTGTTCTAATGGTACATTGTGTTTGCTAATCGCCTAAGAAGACTAATGTCTAATTAGAAAACCCTTGTGCAATTATGCTAGCACAGCTGAAAACAGTTATGCTGGTGATATAAACTATACAACTGGCCTTCCTTTGAGCTTGAAGTTTGAAGAACAAAATTAATACTTCAAATATTATTCATTATTTCTAACCTTGTCAATGTCTTGACTATATGTTCTATGAAATGTTCAATTCATTTGATAAATAAAAGTGTGAGTTTTCATGGAAGACACGAAATTGTCTGGGTGACCCCAAACTTTTGAAAGGTAGTGTAACTACACAAACAAAACAACAACCGCCCCTTACGCCACATTACACGACGATCGGAAAAAAGTCGTCGCCCGCTGTCGCTTTCACACGCGACACGGACAGCGGTCTCCTGGGTGAAAGTCGTGTGTTTGTTTTGTAACCGTAAAAAAAAAAGTCTGCATTCCAAATCTTTCTGCAAGGCGAAGGCAAACACGTCATCGCGCAGCAGAGAAATCAACAACCGGTGTTCGGTCCCGAAGGCCGACACTCGTAAAGACGCGTCTCTCCGGGCCGAGGGGTCGGAGGCTGAGCTCTAACTCAGTTTTTATGCCGCGGCCCGCTGACCGCCGTCCTTCCCGAGCCGAGCTGTTCCACGTCATAAATCTGCATAAAAGGCAGCGGCACACCGTCAATGTAACGCTAAGTGTTTCCTGCGGGGGATTAGGATTCAAACCTGTGACCTCAGGTTGGCCCCGCCCACCTCCGCTTCTCCTCTGGACGGTCGCACGAGCTGTGTGGTTTTTTTTTACGGCGGATAAATCAACTCCGAGCCCTTTTTTAACGATGGGACACAACCATTAGGATCCATATTTCACCTTGACCGCATGTCTGGCCACACGCGTGTGTGTGTGTGTGTGTGTGTGTGTGTGTGTGTGTGTGTTTGTGTACACACGGAATGTGTGTGTTTGTGTGTGACCCGGCGTCCACCTTAGCGGCCCAGCTTTACGATAGTCCCCATTAACCTGGAGGAACGGGGCGACAGATGGCGTCACCCCACATATAAACACTTCATTTACCCCCGTTTACACCTCCCTTACCCCTCCTCCTCCCATCTGTCCCTGTCCCCCCCCCCCCCATCCCCCCCTCATCTGCCCTCTTGTTCCCCCATCCGTCTTCTTCCTCCTCCTTTCCCCAGGTTTCCATCCCCTTTTCCCTTTTCCCTTCTTCTAACCCCGCTCCTGTCGTCTCTTCTCCGTCGCCTACTTTCATCCCCTGCTTTCCGAGGAGCAAAGGATGTGGGTGGTCTTTAAATCTCGGAAATTATTTGTGTTTTCGCCGGTAACTTCTCCAGATTAAAAGTCCGTTCACAGATCTTTCTTTTGCCGATGTCAATTTCTGCGTATTATAATATTTGCATTTTTTCCAAGAGGACCAGCGCGACGCTAACTTCCTGGGCGGGCCGACCAAGATACATAATCCATGGCTTCGAGGAGCTGGGTAAAGGAGTTAAAGGCAGCGGAGGGAGTTTATGTCAAATTAAAGTTAGTACAAAAAAAACACGGCTCGGCCAAAGTCATCGCTATGACAATCGAGCACACTCAACCCCTTTAAGAGGGAAATTAAAATTGAACACAACAAAATAGAAGAGATCACATGGGAGAGCTGAGTGAGGTCCATCCATCTGTCTGATATAGTGTGTGTGTGTGTGTGTGTGTGTGTGTGTGTGGGTGTGTGTGTGTGTGTGTTTCAATAATTAATAAAGGTTAGTCGTCTGCCCTTCCCTCAGTGGGTCTGAGATACTCTGTAAGCACATACTCTCTCTCACACACACAAACACACACACACACACACACAGAGTTATTTAAGGAAATAGCGTCATCCCCGGGTAAGATGATGGGATGGTGGCCAACGTCACGGTTGGCTGATTTAGCTACTCGCCATTAACCCGTCCGACACATGCACACACACACACACACACACACATCACAGGACAAAAAATAAATGAATAAAAAGAGTAGAGGAGGGAATAAGGATGCAAAAGATCACATTTAAAAAGAAATGTTGATGTTTTAGTCCTTTGGCGAACACACAAATGTGACTTTTAATGTGTGTCAAACGGAATGGAAGCAGGCGATAAAATAAAAGTGTGTGTGTGTGTGTGTGTGTGCCCGCTTGTTCTTCCTCTCCCCGGCTCTCTGCATGCTGGCAGCCATCATTGAAAGTGACAGTGGGAATTTGGTCCAATTTGTTGTAAATCTGCCTTTAATGACGACCGGCGCTCGCTGGACGGAAGAGCCGTGGGTATGGAAACCAAAGGCACGCGTGTGTGCATATATATATATATATATATATATATATATACTGTATATATTTGGCCTCTCCTTCTGCCTCTTCTGTGCTCCTCCTCCGCTCCCTCGCCACCAGTTTTATCACGACTGCCACCCCGCCGTCCTCTCTGGTGACTGTGGGCTCCGTCACTTGTTCATGGGCCACGGACACAGAAATGACACACACACACACACACACACACGCAGACACACACTCACACACACACACACACACACAGTTGAGCAAATGGTAATCTATCATGCCCTGTAGACGTCAGGTGGCTCGTGGGGGCAAAGTAATCTACATACCCCATCACCCCCACCCGCCCTATTCCTCTACGTACCCCTGCTCCTCTTCCTCCTCCTCCTCCTCCTCCCCCTCCATAATCAATTTGCCTCCACAAGAGTGAGCCCCCCCCCACCCAACCACCTCTTCCGGCAGTCGACACAAAAAGGCAAAAAGCAATCAGTATCTCGAGGCAAGTGCCATCCCTCCATTCCTCCTTCTTTCCATTCCACCCAACTCCCACTGAAAAAGGACTTATTCATCCCTCTCTCTCTCTCTCTCTCTCTCCCTAAGGTGGGAGGGGCCGAGGGCCCCTGCTCGCTGTCAGTCAAACTCAGTATAGGATTAATGCAGATTGAACCCGGGTCTACTGGTCAGCCCACTGGTCCAGATTAAGTACAGCAGAAACTTCCTTCAGGGTTACTTTTCTTTTAAATGTATTTCTTTACTCTGGCCGATGTAATTATCGAAAAAAAAAGATTGTTTGCACAATTTCAAGCGGCTGACTCACAAACAAATAATTTAAATCTCTAATTACTTTAATGCCTATTCCTCCAGTAATGTAAAGTAGTGCATAATTAATATAACATCACCGATTAGGAGAGCTCTTTAAAAAATGAACTGGGGTGACTTTTTGTTTTTAAAATATAACTCCAGCATCTTTAAACTCGGACAGAGGGTCTCGGCGCAGAGCCGGACATGTTGACTACATTTAAAGGGACAGTGTTTGCACTTCGGTG
The DNA here is from genome assembly GCF_029220125.1 of Pseudoliparis swirei. Lineage (NCBI taxonomy): Eukaryota > Metazoa > Chordata > Actinopteri > Perciformes > Liparidae > Pseudoliparis > Pseudoliparis swirei. The sequence continues at coordinate 19,273,749 of NC_079395.1, read as the reverse complement.
GCATCCCGTGGCACCTTTTGCCGATTGAGACCGCCCGAAGCCCCCCCCCCCCCTCACTCACTCTTTCACTGCATTATTGAATGCCAAAAACGTGGTGACCCCTCCCGTCGTCCACCATAATACCCCCCCCCCCTCACGGGGTTTCCTGCCTTCCTTCGGGGTCGCAGCGAGTTCAGAGAGGGCAGCACGTGCACGCGGCGGTATAGCAACGTGTCGTCATCCTCGTCTGCGAGCCCCCCCCCCCCTGTTCTCACGCGTGGCCTCATTACCGCGACACCTCTTAAATGGCTTTGTCTCCCGTCTTCATGCCTCTTCTTCCCTCCCGTGTGTGTTCCCCCCCCCCGTCTGTCTCTTCCTGTGTGTTTGTTTCGCTTTGCCGTGCCTCTCATTCCCTCACACTCTTTCCACCCTCCTCGGTTTGACATGGCATGCAGCTGTACCCCCCCCCCCCCCACACACACACACACACAATCCTTCCCCATCAAAAATTCATAGAACCGGGCAAACAGACGTGTTGAAGCCGCGCGAGGAGGCGGGCGACACCCCGACTCTCTCGTCAATCCATCTCTCTTTCTCTCTCGTTTTTCCTGTCTCCCTTCATCTTTCCCTGGCTCCATCGCTCTCTCTCTCTTTATGTCGCCCGCCCGCTATCTCTCTCCCTCTCGCCTCACATTTCATCTCCTTCTACCTCCACCTCCCCTCCCCCACCCCCCTCTCTTTCTCTCACTCCCTTTCATCTCACTCTCTGTCACCGTGGCAATTTTCTCCGATCGTGGCAGGCGTGCAACTGCTGTCCTCTCTCTCGCCCTCTCTCCCCCCCCCCCCCCACCCTCCCCTTGTCGCTGTTTGACACTGTCAACAAGCAGGTGGAGGTGGCTGTTATTGTTGATGCCTCTGCTGAGGTTCCAGGTAATGAATGAAAGAGAGATGGAGGGAGAAGGAGAGAGAGAGAGAGAGAGAGGCAGAGACAGAGATAACAAAAAAAGTGGGGGAAGACAGGTGTGGGGTGTTGGCAGGTTCCCCTGCATTACACAGCAGCTTGACTGTGTCACCCGTGTTTATTCTCTTTGTTGGTGGAGGTGAGGCCTTCACACACACACACACACAGACACACACATACACACACACAGACACACACATACACACAGACAGGCACACACACGGCACAAAAGCAGTAATGACACGTCTCCGTAGACATGTTCACCAAAGGCATTTAATACATTCATACAGACTCCTGTGTGTATACTGTACACACTTCTCACACTCACACACACACACCGCAGATCAAAGAGGGATCAATCACATCAGATGGAGGATACAGATGAGCAAAGTGACAACTAATAACTCATAATAACCATATTTCTCTGATGGGTTTTCATCTTTTTTTTGTTTTATGATAGTTCAAGTTCAAATACTGTGTCTCTGTTAACTGTACATTTACCTTCTTGTTATATAGATGTAAACACGTTTAATAATGTATAACCTCATCTTTAACTTAGAAGAGTGAAAAAGTATCCAATCGCATGCGATTTGGAGCTGTTATCTAACCCAAGTGGGGTTAAAACGGGTTGAAACCAGCCTGCGATCTCGAAAGCGAAGCGCTGTTAACCTGCATTCTCTCTCCTGACCAGCAGGGGGCAACTCCTCTGGTTGCAAAGTCTGATTGTATACAAGTGTGAAGAAAGCGTCCCTCTGTACACATTGCAGACATGAGTTTATGGTCTCAATCTCTAGTTTCAAGTCTCCTTCAACACAGCGTGATGTTCATGTGGTAAACTGACCTCTTATTTGTGAAATCAGCAGAGTGATATTGTGTCAGGACATGAAGGGAAAACACTCGTTCACAATACCCCCCCCCCCTCGCCCCCCTCTATCTCATCATCCATCCCTCCCTGCCTCTGTGCAGCTACGCATTACATCCCTCCCCGTGTCATATTTTGCCGGCCTTGCTCCCGCACGCCACTTTGTAAAAATCCCCCCCCCTCGATAAGTGACACATAAACAAGGCTTCTGGTTCTTATTACCCACCCATCCAGCCATTGAAGAAGGAAATCCCTTGTCTACCAAGGCATGCTGTCAGATTAGAGGTCACGCTCAATTCCGTGTCCGAGGGGGTCCGGGGTGCTAACAGGGTCTCAAAGCAAACATGACAACCCTGTCTCGCTTTGTCAAGCCGCCGCCTCGGGAAAGCTCGGAGAGATGTATCGGAGAGAGAGAGAGAGAGAGAGACCAAGAAAAATTCCAATCAATCATTTTGATATGGCAATAAAGAATTGAACGCTAAATCTTCAGAGAGAGAGAAATGGGATACAGAGAAAGAGAAGGGGAAGAATGCAACAAAAGAAATGAAAGGAAAGTGAGGAACAATGGATCGATTGAGCATGAAGAGGGGAAGCACATGAAAAGATTCAGAGGAATGAGGAAACAGAATAAAGCGACGTGTGAATGGGAAGTGCTTCGTTTTCAGGATTGGGGCCAGTTGACACATCTTTTGACTTTCCGTCATTCTTCGTCTGCAATCTCAAATGTCACACGGAGACCACCCCCACATGTGTGTCCCCCTACTGGCAACTACTGGCTACTGCCGCCGGTTATTTCCCGCTCTGACCAACAATCCGCGTGACGTGACAAACGTGGAGGACGATTGGCTCGGCGGAGAACGCCCGGATGAAGTTTTCTTAGGGATCCTGACATCAGCGGCAATGTTTTGTCAATTAATGTCAGATGGGGTGGCGGGAGATGGACGAATAGATGAGGGTTGGGGGGGGGGATCAAACCTAGTCTATCTATGTGTAGAGTGGCCCATTATCTAAACACTTTGATGTCCTGCGATTTTAAACTATAATACACCATCCAAAAAGCAATCATGTCAAATATTGCACGAGCACGCTCCGCGTTGGCCTGTTACATAACAAGCCCACTGACTTCATGTGTGTCTTCCTTTCTGTCCCGCAGTAAGAACCCTTCACAAAAGGATGGAGCGGCCACTCCGGGAACCCCGAAGGTGAGCCCCGCCTCCACTTCTGTGTGTCCGTGTTTGGAATTTCAAATTTTTTTCCCCGCAGGCCCGACGTCGAGTATGCATCGCATGGAGAATTTTTTTCCATTTTTTTTAAAGAGTGAATACAAAATAAGATGTGTGCATTGTTGGATTTGACAACGCTGTGACTCTGTGGCACGCGGTGCAGCTCTTTACTGTCCGTGTGTCAGCGCTGGCGCCTCTGTTCCTCTCCGCCGCACTCAGAGAGTGGGGGGGGGGGGGGGGAGAATCAGCTGTACTGTGAGGCCTCTGTCTCATATCTTTACCCACTGGAGTACCAGTCTCCCCGTGGTCCAATGGGCAGCGCAGCCAAGAGGCACTGTGCTGGGATTGTTCCCATTAGAGAGGCCGACATGCAGGCAGACCCACAACAACAACACGAAACGGAAGAAAAGGACAGATAGTGTCAAATTGTGTGTGAGACAGATTCAGGATTCCATCCAGTGGGCATTCCCTCGTAGTCCTGTCTTCAACTTAACGCCTGGATGGTAGATTTAAAGCTGCAGTTGGTAACTTCATTTTAAAAAATGAATACATTTAGCTCAAATTGTCATCCTGACTCGTGCATGACACAGATGAAGGACTACAGATGCAAATTACGGGACTACAGATGCAAATCAAGGGACTACAGATGCAAACTAGCTGAAGCTTCACTCTGGTACAGAGCATCACATGGTTACCTTTATGTTTCAACTGAACATAATCCCTTTTAAATAAAGATAATTATAATAACATGTGAACAAAAAATCGGGTTCCTCCCCCCGTACCACCACGCCCAAAAGGAAACCAGCCAATCAAAGTCGTGGAGTCGCTCACGCAGCTGAAGCGCGTTAACACTAGTTGAATAGTATATATCTATATATCTATAGATATATAGCTCTACTCCGCTCTTCATTACTGGTAAGAAGTGTCAATGTTTCCTGAAAGTACCCCAAAAGCAATCATCGTTCTCCTTTCCAACCAAAGACCACGTGAAAGTCGGACGCCCCACTGCACAACACGTATATCCGACGTGCACATGAATGCAACATGAGAGCTCTAAAGCAATTCAGGGTATCCACTTTCATTCCCACACACCTTTTGGGTGTGCTGACCCCCCCAACCCCCGGGGGGCTTAGAGAGCGGCCCTCACAGCGCTGTGGGTGGGCTTCCTGCTGGAGGACGGCGGGCGGAGCAGGGGTGAGCGGCGCATGGCCTTCCCCTCTCTGGGCCGTGACTGCGCATCCCACCGCCGTCGTTTAGCATTCAGCGGCAGGCCGTGGAGAATGGAGGGGGGGGGGGGGCTCTGAAGCACCACGGTCTGCACCACCCACCCCTGCTGGACTGGAGATTAACCCCAGCACACCCCCTTACTGTGTCCTCCCTGCTGAGCTAAAGGAGATTGGGTTGGGATTGGCCGATTTAGACGCACGCTTTTCTCTTCGTGCTTTATTTATTTACGATGCATTATTCACACACAAAAAACAACACACTTTATTACAGTCTTTGCAGCCAAATGTGAACTTCAAAAAAACTAATACGGTGTTAATCCACGTGAATGTGGCGTTAAGATGCAGCGGATCTTTTGATTTAATTGGTTGGTTTAAAAGACCAAAAGAATTTGAATGGAAACTCCATTTGTAATCTCTTCGCTGAATACCGTTAAATGTCATATTATAATGATACAATTTAAGCATATTCCCAGAACGCCTCTCCCCAGGTAAATGTCTACTGACCTTTTTAAACCTGGGTAAAAGAGATAAAAGAAAAAAGAAGACGACACACACACACACACACACACACAGAGGCATGCATAAAAGCATCATGCATAATGTCCAATTTACTGTGGCAGCACTGGAGGTTGGTCATTTCTCACATATTATTATTAGATTACTGCTGTCGAGCACTTAAGCCTGTGCTCTGCCCCTTTCCGCTTGATTAATAGGAGGCGACTGTAAATACAAATATTTCATAGCTGCCTTGTAAAAAAAAAGAAATAAAGCAGCAGCACAGCCACACATGGGAATACAAGCACACACACACACACACACACACACAGCGAGAGCTCTGTCGGGACTAAGCCTTATAAAAAAGGTGATTTTGCTTCTTCTTCTCTTTCTTTACCATCACTATCTACTTTGTTCACTTGAGGAATTCCCTGGTTTGTCTTTGTCACTGAGTGGGTTAGAGAAGGATATCGTTTTATACATGCGTGTGTGTTGCGAGACCAATTTATGGACGGGCGGTGTCCCGTAATGTCACACAGTTAGGCTCCTCCTGTTTACCCTCCCCCTTTCTTCCCTCTCTCTTTTCAATCACTCGTTCCCTCCCTAACTCCTCTTATCGTCCCATAAACATTAAGTCTAATCAGTGGAAGGGACTTTATAGACAAAGTCAGGCAGGTTGCAGTCATCATCAATGACGTGGCGCTCCCACCATCTGTGTCAATAACGCTATAGAAATCCTCCAAGGGTAAAGATTCCCGTGTAAAACCTGTTGTAATACAGAAATGAATTTTACATATATTAGAAATGTAATATTGTCCTTTTATACGTATTCATTTGATACAAACAACAAGGTCAGACATGTAGCTTTGACTTTAGCAGTCGTCAAGTGACATTTCAGCTTCCTCTTCAACTGCTTTTATCTATTACTCTTCAACTGCTTTTGTCTGTTACTCTTCAATTGCTTCCATCTGTTACTCTTCAACTGCTTCCATCTGTTACTCTTCAACTGCTTCCATCTGTTACTCTTCAACTGCTTTCATCTGTTACTCTTCAACTACTTTCATATGTTCCTCTTCAACTGCTTCCATCTGTTACTCTTCAACTGCTTTCATCTGTTACTCTTCAACTGCTTCCATCTGTTACTCTTCAACTGCTTTCATCTGTTACTCTTCAACTGCTTTCATCTGTTACTCTTCAACTGCTTTCATCTGTTACTCTTCAACTGCTTCCATCTGTTACTCTTCAACTGCTTCCATCTGTTACTCTTCAACTGCTTTCATCATTAACTCTTCAGCTGCTTTCATTTGTTACTCTTCAAACTGCTGCTCTTCAGCTGACACTTTGGCTCACATCACTTTCCCCTGAATACACTAGAAGTGGTGCTATTTTCCTTCAGGATGTTGCACAGCGCCGGCCCTTTGACCGACACTTCAACTTCTTTCAGTGCTTGCATTTTGGATGAAAAGTCAGAACTTACATTTGAATTACCACTTCAACTCCATTCAATGCTTACACTTAACTCACGTCTGACCCATTGGAGCCAAAACCGCCCGAACTGAAACTATCAGCGTTTCTTTTGATCCCTTCCTTCAGAACGATGCCTCCTCTTCAGCTTGTTGCCTTGTGCGGCCCTTCGTGGTCGTGTTACATCACTCGGGGGGGGGGGGGGGGGGTCAAGCCAAAGGGCCGTTATCTCTCCCACTGTGACAGGGTATTAAACTCTTGCCTTGTCCATGTTTATTGATGCAACTGTCAAGCGAGGACAGGCTGATAATATAACAAGATCATCTGCATATAGACATTTTATTTAACTCTCTCTCTCTCTCTCTAGTCAATGCTGTTGTCGGTGCACATCAAGCGTGAGGGAGAGTCTCCGGTGGTCTCGCCACTGTCCTCCGAAGACGCCCACCACTCCGACAGATACCAGGTCAAACTCACTCACACACACACACACAGACACACAGATTGAAACCATCCGGTCCTGTTTGTCCCACATTCAATTCAATTCAGTTTATTTTGTCTAGCCCATTCTCACAAATTACAAGTGCTTAACAATCTGTACATATGCAGCTATGGGACTCATTTGGTCGCTCGGTAAAGATGTGTAAAAATTCCTTCACGCCGTCAGATGTGTAAAAGTGTAGGATTAAAGGATTACGCAACATTTTTGGTTTCTCTTTTACGCCCTCTCAGCACTTCCCTTGACCAGCAGGCCAATCTCTTTAAATCTCAGATGTCTGGAAAGCCCCGCCCCCAGCCCCCAACTGCTTTTATCTCTTAAATTCATCAAAGTTTGTTCGGGGAATTCTTCTGGCCATGATGTATCTCCGGGTTAAGTGGGTGTCCCCCCCCCTCATACCATAAAATAAGAACTATTAAGTCCACACGGACGTTACATCCATACGTGCAGGATGACACAGCTCATAAAGACCTTATAGCGATAAAGTAGATTTTCTCATTAAGTGAAACTGCTGAAATCACCTTATATTATACAAATGATAAAGTCAATGGTGACTCTTTTTACCACCCAGTGGCAGACTCCTCAGTCCTTTCCTCTCTACCTCCTCCCTTCCTCTGACCTATCCGCGGCCGTTCAGTGAGCGTCTCATAATGATACGGTAGTGGCGGCCATGCGAGGCAAGTGGGCCGATAACTCAAGTGGCAGTGGGAAAGGGGGGGGGGTCGGGGGGGGTGAGGACATGGACGGAGGGCCATGAGAACAGAAGGTGGAGGCCTGACCGCTCTCGCTGATAGACGATCGGGCCGCCGCCCACTCACTGTTGCCGTGTCAACGAGAGGGCATCCATAACTGCTTTAGTCAGCACAAAAGCTAAAAGACGCACCGGCCTCGGGGGTTCGAATCCCAGTGGACCCCGAGGTGGACAGAAGTGGAGATCTGACCTCACTTCATTTATTTCTCAGTGCTTTACTTTTAATGATGAGAGCATTACTCCAAGCGATACATGTGGATTCACCCCCGGGCCCCCGAAAGACCCCAAATGTTCCTCGTTCGTCAGACAAATGTGGAGTTTAATTGTTGCCAGTGGTGGAAAGTAACCGACTACATTTAATCAAGTACTTTTGCACACTTATACCCATAAACTCTAAGACACCGATGCCCCCTGTGACATTGAATCATTTCACATTTTATTTATAATCCAATATAAGAAACAAAGATTACAGAAAAGTCCCAAAACACAGAATCTAATTTGTTTTTTGCAAAAACCACCTCTCATCTTCCACCCCTTCTACATCTCTCACAACCCCCACAGGTCTGTCTTGAGACCCTGTGAGGGGGCTCAAGCCTTAGTTTGGGAAGCACTGGATTATGCCCTATTTGCATATTTTAACATAACATTTCAGAAAACTTGTAATAACAAAAAAGAAATTAAAAGGTAATTGACTAGGAAAGTTTCATGGCGATACATGTTTAAAAAAATGTGTTATCATATCGATGTCATGTTACAATACATCGCTTTAAGGGTTGTTTTCACACATTTAGTTTCTCTTACTCTGGGAATCTCCATTTCAGTATAACTTACAAACCATATTCCTATATATTTTCAAGGTTTTTACAGAGGGGTTTGTTCATATATATTATTCATAGTCTGGCGCATAGAGCATTCTCTAAAAACTGATTTTATTATGGCTGAAGACTGTATTTTCTGATTTGTCTGTGATCAAAAGAGACATTAAAAGGTCCCTCTGACTATGTTGACAAAATGAAACAATCATTTTGACCCTGACTTTCTAAAGTGTTCAGATGTATGCTCTGTCAATGTTTACTATACGAACATGTGAAATAAGATAGTGTCTCCATTGCATATTCAAACATACATTTTCAGAAAATGTGTTATATTTAAATGTGAGTCATCGACCGGGGTAGTTTCTTGGTGATATCTAGTTTCATTATTCACCTGCAGTGTCTCCCCTTGAAGAATGTTCACTTACACCAAATTGTCACGCTCGGTAACATCTCTGACGTGGTCTTATTCTCCATGGCAACAATAGTTGTGTAATTTTTGTGACCAGTGCAAAGCATTTTGGGTTGAACAAAAGATTTAATAAGCATCATTTTGCATATAATATTTAATATATAAAATTCTGTTTATGAACAAACACTTATATTTTATTGAATATGTGTTAAATAACTATTTTCAAAGGCTGTTTTAATGGATGCTGATTTAAAATATGTTTAAAACAAATCTCACGTACCCCCTAGAGCAGGGGTGTCAAACTCATTTTCACCGTGGGCCACATCAGCATCATGGCTCCCTCTTAAAGGGCCGGTGTAACTGAAACACGGGATATAGACTTAATCATTACCTTGTACATACTTTTATTCTGTCTGTATATTTAATATTGCATTTTCTTACTGTTTTTGAAACATTTTTCTTTTTCTTACTGCTCACTGTGCACCTGCTGCTGTAATCCTGCAATGTCCTCATTGAGGGACTAATAAAGGATTATCATATTTTATAAACTACTCCCGAACATATTGTGAAATAACTCTCTTTGCATTTGATTATTGTTTATTTGAGTGTAGACATATTGTACACAAGAACATTTCTCTAATATAAACACAAATCCATTTAATTTGAAACCTTCAAAATGAAAGCACAGGATAGTTTTCTTTAATGTCTTTTATATTATGTGTCTTTCAAGTCGTTGGGGGGCACATCAAATGATGTGGCGGGCCCCATTCGGCCCGCTGGCCTTGTGTTTGACACCTGTGCCCTAGAGGTCCTTCGCGTACCCCGATTTGAGAACCCCTGCTCTAGAGCTTCAAAACCCTTTAATCAAACGGGGCCCGTTGAACGAAACCCGCTGCTTCCCCCTAGCGGTCGACAGCCGCAACGGTCGCGTCAACTTCTCCCCTTCCACTTCCGTCTCCCGCGCGTCACGTGATCACAACAAGCCAACATGGCGTCGGACACGAGCGCTCTCCGCTGATGCGAGCGCCACTTTCAATCCTCTCCCATCCGCGCCGAGGTTTAGACTACGGGCTTCGGTTCAGGGCGATGCGCGGCCCCCGGACACTCAGCCGGGCGGTGCGCGGCAGTGAGTTGTGAGGCGGAGAGAGAGCCATGAGTGAGCCGCGGCTGCCATGGAGGATGAGGAAAACAATAGAGAAGTAGGTTTAGTTTACAGCGGCGCTGCCCCCGGGTCTCAGCATCCACAGCAATCCCACTCCGAGAAGTTGTAATTGTGCACGCGAGCATGTTGTGTTGATAGTTCATCATCTAACGTGTACCCCCCTCTCTCTCTTTCTGCTTGCAGACATTTTTACGAGTTCGAGCAAACAGGCAAACGAGATTGAATGGTACGTAAGATGCAGCGTGTCATCTGGTGCACCGCATCACGTGTGTTATTAAGTGTTCACTGTACTGGAGGTGTTGTATTTTTCTCTTGAAAGTTTTTGTTAAAAAAATATATATATATTTGAATGTCAGAATACATATGATTTATTAAAGGTAGAATATATTTTTTATTTTCAATATATTGTGGTATTTAAGCATACATATGGATTGACTGTATATGTGCTTAAAATGAATGAAAAATAATTTAGCATCGCAACAAAATAACTGATATCACTGGTGTCGAGGCTCAGGGGTGAGAAAGTTGTCAATATGATAGTAATGCAAAATATTGTGCTACTGTATGTTCGGCCTGGTGTCAGGTGATCCATCATCACTCAGGTGTCACGTGAACGTCACCCTGTGGCTCCGACAGGGTTTCACTGTTGGGTTTGAAGCGTCAGCGTCCATATTTCATGGGGATCAAATAGTTTGTGCATGTGTTGTGCAAATCAATAATTAATTTCGCCAGTTTTACAAGAGTTATCTGTATTTTGTAATCCAGGTAGCCAGAACATTCCTTTAATTTAGGCCAAATGAACCCGTTATTCTGCGTTTAACTATGTTAGAAGGAAACATAAATATTTAACAACATAACTATCACAAGTTTTAATTCTGCTTCACGTCGTACGAGTAGAGTATGGACATTTACCATATCTATTTGTATTTGTTTATTTTCGTTAACATTATTATTGTGCAGGGTACAGAATTTTCTTTTTTTATTCAGCCTCAAGTTTATTCTTTAAATTATTTTGGGGGAAATTTTGATTCTTAGCTCTGTGACTTAAATATTTAGAATAAAGCTCTTGACATGAGGACCCTGGTTTTATAACTTATTTTCTAATTAATAAACACCAGCTAACGTGGGCTACATTGGAACTTAAATTGATCCGTGACTGCGTTCCCTATGGGGACTGTTCAGGGTCGTACTGGGTTTCTAACGCGGTCCTCTAGACACCAGAAGCTCCGCTAGTCACATCCCTACCTTACATTTAACACGCTTGTTATTTTAGCTACAAACTACCAAAACAGTTTCAGTCACCTCTGTCAACATATGCTAAAAATACACTTTTTCCTGTAAGGTTAGGGCCCTAAAACATTCTGAAGATTATACAATTGTATGTTATAGTGACCTCAATATCATCCAAAACCAATGTGTGGAAAATGTTAATTTACACAGTGAAAAACAGCCTCGGGTCTAATTGACCCCAAACTAAAAAAAAGTTAAAAATATATATAATCATGTGATTTTTATGTTTACCCAGTTGTCCCCAATAAATTAGGAAAAGTCATGAAATATGCAGAAGAAGAAAAAATTATGTAAATCATTATCTAGAAATGTTAAACATCGAATGGGGTCAAATTGACCCCAAAGGTGACAGGAGGTCGAGGCGTACTGAAGCAGGGTAAACATTAGAGATGCACGATCAGGTTTTTGGTGCCGATCACCGATCACTGAAATCAGTATCTGCCGATCACCGATCACTGATCACGGTGTCGATTGAAGCATTCTATTTATTGTGTAGCATTATTGCCTAGGACTATGAGGAAATACATACATGAAGCACCTCAAACATTAAAGAAATTACCGATTTCTTTAAACATTTAGGACTTTTACTTTGAAAAATGTCCTAATTGATACATTAAAATTGTTTGATTGCCAGTGATGGGGATTTCAGATATGTATGGAACACATCTGCATCATTCATTTCCTGGAACTCTTGGGGAAATCTATTTACAGGACTTTTTTTAACATACAAAAGTCTGACTTATTTTTATAAACTCTTCCTTGGTACAGTAAAAATGTTTTAATGTTAGCTTAATTTAAGCTAAATCTCAAACGATCTATAAAGATACAAAATCAGTTCATTGTTTACTTTTATATGTAATAGTGTATGATTTGTCGACATCTTATTTTGATAAACGGATGTTGTTTCACGTGGTTCTTTCCGCTAATTTTGCAAAACCGGATGTTGTCACATAAATCCTTCCGCTAAATTTATCAAAATCCTCGCGCGCTCCCGATCGAATGTGTTTACCGTGAACATCAGTCTATAGGGGCAGACATGTGAGAGTCGGCTGAGTTGACCCAGAGATTCAACTCGGGGGACGGGGACGCCGCTCGGTGCGTGAGGATCCCCTCGTGGTCCTCTCACTCTGCGGCCCTCGCCGGGTGCTTCGTCTCCGTTGCGATTGAAAACCGATAATGGGAATATCGGCCGATATGGATCGGCGCCGATCAGATCGGTGCATCCCTAGTAAACATTGCTGTTCAGTGTTTCTAGCCTCCAGGCGCCCCGTGACCAGAGACTTGGTTTAAAGTTGACCCCCATTACGTTCTCTCTGCCCTGGGGTGGAACCGGGTATCGTTCTCACGTGTAGTGTAACGGCTGATCGGGGGGGGGGGCATGGACACCTGCCCTACCTAATTAGCGGCCCTTTCCCCATCTCTATTTACCATCGCTCCCCTCAATTGGCAAAGAGGAGGAGGCCGTCTCTCCTTAACCTTCCCGCCGTCATCTTGTGTTTCCTTGCGTCCCCCCCCCCATCCCTTGAATTAACTGGGTTAAGTGTGTGTGTGTGGGGAGGGGGGGGGGCATCAAGTGTCGGCTCGAGACCGCCCTCTAGTAGTTTCTTTCAGGAGGGGAGCCCATGTTGGTCTGGCTTGGTTCTTGATTTTAGACTTAAGTAGATTTGTGTAACATAACCTCCCCACGTCTTAAATAATATTGGGTACAATTCTCTCCTTTGCCTTGAAACCAGTGATATAATGTGTGTGTGTGTGTGTGTGTGTAATCATCCAAGGAGTCATGCTCGAGCACCACACAGCGATTCCTAAACTAAAATCGATGTGTCTTTCCTCTCCAGCACGTATAGGCAAGATGAAGAGGAGGAAGCCTGAGGACGCGGGCCAGGTATGTCCGCTGTGCAGCGCCCCATTGGCTGGGAGCGAGGAGGAGATGAGTAGACATGTGGAGCAATGCCTGATCCAGGTAGAAAACCCCCCCGGCCTCTGGACAGCCCGTCTGTCAGCCCTTCTCTTCCTGTAGACGCTGACCAGTCACCTCTTTACTCCCCCTCTGCCCCCCCCCCCCCCGTACATTAGCCTGGATACCAGCCAGTAGCAACTAGCTCCTGTAGATGTCGACTGCCTCGTATGGGAATAAGGCGCCAGGGAGGCCGTTGAGAAAGAACGCGTTCCTACGAACCGCTAAACCGGCGTGGACTTTGTTCCCGTACGACGCGGCGGCGTCCCGCTCTCTGGCATGCGGCTCGGGTTTCGGGCTTAACCGCTCCATCCGTAGCGCCCGGCTCGGGTTTCTCTGCCCCGTCACCTTCTCACCGGGGGTTTCTTCCGTAGTTGTCCGGTGGTCGCCGGCACTCTGTCCTCGGGTCGACCGAAAGACGGCGGCAGCTCATCGCCACTAACCGCCGCCACCACTCCTCTCTCTCTCTCTCACTTCCCACGCCGCTGTCCTAGCCGTAGTGACACTAACAGCTCTTCTCCACCAGCGCGCTCGCCGCGCCGGCTGTGACCGCCCGGTCTGCAATTTAGCCACAAAAAAGGTCACATTGAAAAACATTTTGGACATTTATTCTGTCAAAATGAGTTCATGTGAAACTTCTCTCAGGTAGAATGAAGTTCAATCGTTTAGTTTCCATTCAAATATTTTTATTTTTACAACATTTTTGATAATTTGTAGAGCTTTTCTTTATTTATTGTAACATATGAACTGCAGAGTCATCACAGCTGGTTCGAGGAGAGCGTGCTGTGGGGGCGTGGCCTATCTTCTACCGCAGCACTATTCTGAAACGACACGTCTGTGTGTGATGTGTTTGCTGTGATTAACGTGCGTCCCTGTGTGTGTGTGTGTGTGTGTGTGTGTGTCAGCGCGAGGGAGCACTCGGCGACGACGACTCTGCAGACATGGACGGAGAGAATGGGCGGGGCTTCGAGGAATACGAGTGGGCGGGGCAAAAGAGGATCAGGGCAACGGCTCTGCTGGAGGGAGGCTTCAGAGGTACGAACACACACACACACATCTCACACACTGCGCTGAGTTTTATGCCACGTACGCCAGTCGGGTGGCCGACTGAGTCGGAGGTCGACTCCTCTGCTTCTCTTGCTCATCCATCACCCCCCGCCAGTCCCGTCCAGTGAATGTGACCGGGGAAGACCGCAACGCTGCCAGCGGGCCGGCGGCAGCGTCGGTTCTCCCGGGGTCAGCCCAACCCAGCTCTGCTTGGCTCACACACACACACACACACAACCCTCTTAGCAAAAGGGGAAGGAAAACACATTTAGCTGGGCAATTGACCCGCTGGTCACCACCGCCTGTGAGCGTGCGTGCCCAGAAATGCAATTATAGAAGTGGATGGGAGCGCCGGTCACCGGGGAGTGGGGCCGCTCGGAGACACGGCTCGCATACAGTGGTGGCTCTCCGTCACCGTCACTTCTTGGGCCCTTCGGCTCAGTTATTATAAATATTATTTATTTATTTTACTGGTATTGTTGGGATGTTTTATCGTTTTTTTTCTTTGAGCTATATACATTGAAACATTACAGCAACAATGAAATGCCGTGCACTCGTCTTTACTCCCTTATTCAGCAAACTTGATGGGTATAAAATGTTGATTTCATCCAGCGGGGTGTAAACAAGATCAAAAACCTCAACGTTTATGAAAAGTAGTGGAAGAATAGATGATTTTATTATGAATGAAATATGTATTGCTGCGCAGTCGTCTGGTCTGTAAATGTCAGCAGACTGTGGAGAACAATCTAAAGATGTTTTCTAATGGCCTTTTAACAATTGTGGATTCATCTGCCTGTTATAATCTCAACTAATCAACTGCTTATCTTAAGGAAATATCATTCACAATTTTCTTTTAGAGACAACAATGTCTTCTATTTGGCGGTTTTGTTTTGACCAAAAGTCCAAAAACAGAAGATTCTCAATTTCTGTGACAAAGAGAAAGCAGCAAGTGGAGTCTGCTCCTTTCTGAAGAGGCGGAAAACGTTTGCTTTAAATCTAACGGGAAAGATTAATTCGTTGAACCCCTGTGAGCTCGTCGGTCGCGTTGCTTCTCGGGGAAACGCCGTTTGCGGGCTCCGAGCGGCGCCGCTAGACAAAACCGAGGCAGAGCGCCGGAGGCCACCGAGACCGAGGTGAAGAGGCGTCCTCATCTCTTCAAGAGGCTCTTCTCGAAAAACCCTCCCGGCCTCGGTGTTCATCTGCCCCTCCTCACCCGCTTCTCTTCCTGTTCGATCTGTTGTTAAACACACACATGCTGAGCCCCCCCCCCCCCCCCCCGTGAGCTAGAGAGAGACGAGACGGATCAATGTTTAAATCTCAACTAAAGAGCGGACAGACACCTCCCGTCCGTCTGTCCGTCCGTCTCTATTTTCTCGCGTCGTTAAAACGAGCAGACACAGGGCCCCTTCTGCCGCGCTCTAATAGGGCACCTTGTGATGTGACACAGATAACGGAGGTGGCCCGGGGAGAGCGGCTTGAAACGAGTGCACACACACACATACGCTCACACACGCTCACACACACACACACACACACACACACACACACACACACACACTCGGCAAAAAGGCTCAGAAGGTGGCTTTTGTCTTGAAAGCTCCTCGGTGGTTCTAACACTCGCCGCTGAAGCCTGCAGCGGCCGGCCAGACGGATAGAGAGATGGAGGGGGGGGGGTCTCCTCAGCTGGTGGGATGAAGAGAGGGCCTATCCCTCCGTGTGAAGTGCCACCATCCTTCCCTCCCTTTGAGAGCACGGGGAAGAAAGGTAGAGGGAAAGGGAGCGAGGGGGGGAAATCGAACAAGCTCAGTTTATGATTCGGCTGTGAGAGGAAAGACTTCCCTGTGTCTCGCTGGCTTAGCCGAGGTTGAAAGGAGCCGCGGCGCAGACAGAGAGCGGCCTTCATCTCTCTAGTCTGTCTCCGTCTCATGAGCTGGAAAGGAAGTGGCTTTTTACCTTTAAAAAAATATTTACCCTTTTAAAAAAATATTCTGTTTTTTTATATTTGACTTTCAGATATGTAAATATGTTTTTGTGCTAAAATCTTTTTTCTTTTTATTCAGCAGAAGTAGCCCAAGTTCTCACATGTTCATCTTAACAAGCACTGCCAGAAAACTGCTTTGTCCACATGACAAAAAACAAAAGATCTAAATCAGTCAAACAAAAAGCAATAAACCCAGTGAAGTTATTGGAGTTATCGCTGAGAACGATTAACGTCAGAGTTCCTCAAATGTCCATGGAACGTTCCCAGAGACTAAAGAGGTCGTAGACTGCGAAATAGTGTTTCTTCTTCTTCTTTTTGTCCAATAATACCAAAAAACAAGTTTAAATTAAGATTAAACGGCAGCCTAACAAGCAGCAACTTTACTGTTCTTGTATAATTACATTTATCCATTTATTTTTTATATATATATACTTTATTGATGAAAATGCACAATATGAAGTGTAGTATTTTAATTTGTTGGTGTATGTGGAAAGTAAAATGGAAAAAAACCAAAGTAAATAATAAAAGATACAAATAGTAACAAAGGCAAAATAACAAACAATAAAACACCCACAGACACACACCCCACCCATGGCCTTCACATTCTTTCATATCGTTTGCATTGTTGTAAAACTAAAGTTAAGTAATTAGTTTTAGTTACAGTTAGTCAGACAGATGAGGGCAGAGGACCAGATACGTACACACACGTAACCTTCAAGAGGCGACACTGACAGATTTTGAAAATATGAAACGAAAGGTTGCCGTATAATTTCTGACTAAAGCTGTGAATCGGTCATCGGAGCCTCGGCTCTCCGCCGTCCCGCTGTTCAGCCGAAACGGCGAAGTAGATTTGACTGTAACGCCTTCTCTTCAGTTCAATGTCGTTCCCCCTCCTGTAAGGCAGACAGCGGGGGGGGGGGGGGGGGGGGAGACAGATCCCGAGGTCTGATACCGGGAGGAGAAGAGGGGGATTACCGCTTCTCGAGATGGCCCAGGGAGGATGGGATTGAGACGAGGCGAAATCTGTGCTTTGTAAATGGACTTCAAAGATGGCCGTCTCAGGCCTTTGTGCCACATCTCCTCCCTGACCTGTAAATGGCAGAAAGATAGCGCCATGGCCTTTGGCTCTGCTTCTCAGAGGGGGGGTCCAGATAATTGCAACGGGAATGTCACCAGAGGTCGGATGATTTTTGTCGCCGGTCGGCCCGGCGAGTCCTCTGATCTGTACCTGGCGGTGATGCGTACGTCTCCGCCACGTCACTAAGAGCCAGCGGTGTCCAGGAGATGCTTTATGCTAATGAGACACGCCGGGTCGGCCCTGGAGGCCGTGTGGGCATTGATCACACCTGTCTGGGGGAGCGGGGGGGAAGTGAGCAGCAAGGGGACATGTTGGTGGGAAACGGGGAGAAAGAGAGAGAGCGATGACACAAGAGAAGGAAAGAAAAAAGGTGAGGAGCGGACATGAAGGGGGTGAAGGAAGAAGAGAAAGGGGGGGGGGGTCTGTGCATAATGTGAGTGAAAGGCAGTTAGAGTGGGGCTGACCTTTCCCTGGCCAGATTAGATTGGCCTGCCAAGACTGCTTAGAGGGACAGATAGAGGCACACACACACACACACACACACACACATATGCTCGCAGTTAACACACCGAAGACATGAGAAACCTCCACCTTTGTCGGGTCGACGTGCTAACGGGCAGGAAAGAGATTTTACCTTTAAACTAAATCCTATCGGTCCAAAAACGTATTATATTACATAGACGCTAGAATATTTAAAAGAGAAGTGAGATTATGATGAAAACAGACAGTAAATACATGAAGACTTAATGAAGTAAAGATATTTAAATGTTTTCATGCAGAACTGTTAAAACAGACAAAGGTTTACAAATAATAAATGTCTTTAAAAAAAGAGTCTGAAATAACCGCTGAATGTATAATTGACATCCTCTGGAGCCCGATGCTGTTTCCCTCGTGTTCTCCTTATGTTCCCCTCATGTTCTCCTCATGCTCTCCTTGTGTTTCCCTCGTGTTCTCCTCATGTTCCCCTCATGCTCTCCTTTGTTTCCCTCGTGTTCCCCTCATGTTCTCCTCGTGTTCTCCTCATGTTCCCCTCATGTTCCCCCCGTGTTCTCATGTTCTCCTCATGCTCCTCCTTGTGTTTCCCTCATGTTCTCCTCATGCTCTCCTTTGTTTCCCTCGTGTTCCCCTCATGTTCTCCTCATGTTCCCCTCATGTTCCCCCCGTGTTCTCATGTTCTCCTCATGCTCCTCCTTGTGTTTCCCTCGTGTTCCCCTCATGTTCCCCTCATGTTCTCCTCATGCTCTCCTTGTGTTTCCCTCGTGTTCTCCTCATGTTCCCCTCATGTTCTCCTCATGCTCTCCTTGTGTTTCCCTCGTGTTCCCCTCATGTTCTCCTCATGTTCCCCTCATGTTCCCCCCGTGTTCCCCCCGTGTTCTCATGTTCTCCTCATGCTCCTCCTTGTGTTTCCCTCATGTTCTCCTCATGTTCTCCTCATGTTCCCCTCATGCTCTCCTTTGTTTCCCTCGTGTTCCCCTCGTGTTCTCCTCGTGTTCTCCTCATGTTCTCCTCATGTTCCCCTCGTGTGCTCATGTTCTCCTCATGCTCCTCCTTGTGTTTCCCTCATGTTCTCCTCATGCTCTCCTTTGTTTCCCTCGTGTTCTCCTCATGTTCCCCTCATGTTCCCCCCGTGTTCTCATGTTCTCCTCATGCTCCTCCTTGTGTTTCCCTCGTGTTCTCCTCATGTTCCCCTCATGTTCTCCTCATGCTCTCCTTGTGTTTCCCTCGTGTTCTCCTCATGTTCCCCTCATGTTCTCCTCATGCTCTCCTTGTGTTCCCCTCATGTTCTCCTCGTGTTCTCCTCATGTTCTCCTCATGTTCCCCTCATGTTCCCCCCGTGTTCTCATGTTCTCCTCATGCTCCTCCTTGTGTTTCCCTCATGTTCTCCTCATGTTCCCCTCATGTTCTCCTCATGCTCTACTTTATTTCCCTTGTGTTCCCCTCATGTTCTCCTCGTGTTCTCCTCATGTTCTCCTCATGTTCCCCCCGTGTTCTCATGTTCTCCTCGTGCTCCTCCTTGTGTTTCCCTCATGTTCTCCTCATGTTCTCCTCATGTTCCCCTCATGTTCCCCCCGTGTTCTCATGTTCTCCTCATGCTCTCCTTTGTTTCCCTCGTGTTCCCCTCATGTTCTCCTCGTGTTCTCCTCATGTTCCCCTCATGTTCCCCCCGTGTTCTCATGTTCTCCTCATGCTCCTCCTTGTGTTTCCCTCGTGTTCTCCTCATGTTCCCCTCATGTTCTCCTCATGCTCTCCTTGTGTTTCCCTCGTGTTCTCCTCATGTTCTCATGCTCTCCTTGTGTTTCCCTCGTGTTCCCCTCATGTTCTCCTCGTGTTCTCCTCATGTTCTCCTCATGTTCCCCCCGTGTTCTCATGTTCTCCTCATGCTCCTCCTTGTGTTTCCCTCGTGTTCTCCTCATGTTCTCCTCATGCTCTCCTTGTGTTTCCCTCGTGTTCCCCTCATGTTCTCCTCATGCTCTCCTTTGTTTCCCTCGTGTTCCCCTCATGTTCTCCTCGTGTTCTCCTCATGTTCCCCTCATGTTCCCCCCGTGTTCTCATGTTCTCCTCATGCTCCTCCTTGTGTTTCCCTCGTGTTCTCCTCATGTTCCCCTCATGTTCTCCTCATGCTCCTCCTTGTGTTTCCCTCGTGTTCTCCTCATGTTCCCCTCATGTTCTCCTCATGCTCCTCCTTGTGTTTCCCTCGTGTTCTCCTCATGTTCCCCTCATGTTCTCCTCATGCTCTCCTTGTGTTTCCCTCGTGTTCTCCTCGTGTTCTCCTCATCTTCTCCTCCGCCACTGGGACCCAATCAAACTTAAAAGGTCCCTTCTGTGTGGTCACTAAAACCATGGGCCTGCTGTGAAGACGGCTGCACTTCTTTTCTTTTAGTCCTCACCGCGGTCGCTCGAGAACCCTCTCCTTCCTCCTCATTAAATGTCTAGAGTGAGACTGAAATGAGTTGAGGAGGAGCAGATGTCTAAATCCCAGGAGCTCCTCTGGAGACGAGCCCCAGTGGCCGCTCTGATAAAGACGCCCCAGTGCAGCGAGACACTGCAGTTACAGGAAGAGTAGACCCTCACACACACACACACACACACACACTCGGACAGGGGGTTAAATTAGATGGCTGTCAACTCTGCAGAGCGTGTCTGGACACACACACACACACACACACACACACACACTTGTCACACGCACACAGAGCGCACTAGTCCAGCTGAGAGCTTGTAGAAATTGGGATAGGTGTAAATAAGATGGCTGTCAGGCCCTGTCACTGGCAGACACACACATTCACATCTCAAGTAACACACACACACACACCTTGCCTACCTAGACAGACACGCTGTAAGTGACAGGTAGACAGACTTCTGCGTGCACACACACACACACCTTCAAGTGGCTGAGGGTGTAAAGTGGCAGAGGGACAGACGGCCTCAAACAAACACTGAAGAGACGTCCTCTAAGTGACGGACACACACACTCACACACACACACACACACACAGCAGCTCCATGGCTAAGTGGAGCTGAAGGGAGCAGTCAGGCAGCGGTAAGGGTTTGTCTGAGCGTTCATCACTGGGTTTATAGAAGTGCCACTCACACACACACACACACACACACACACTCTCTCTCCACCTCTTTCTCTTAAAGATTGACAGCTGAGTTGTCGGTCTTCATCAGCCCCCCAACCCCCACCTCTCACTGCACCTCCGTCTCTCTGACCAAGTATTGTTGCACCTCCGTCCGGAGAGACGTAATTGGAAACTAAATTAACTACATTTAAGATCTCCCAAGTTTGGTAAAAGAATCTTATTTCATATTTCTGACATATTTCCACTTATTCAGCAATATAATATTTTTTAGCTGGATCTTAAACATTTGATATGGATATTGTTTTTTTTTACAGTGACACTTAGTCGATGCAGTAAAGCAAACAAAAGACAGAATTCATATATCGCTCGCTGTGCAAAATGAAATGTGCGAGCTGTGTCTTTTGGGAAGTGACGCGTCGTGCAGCGCCGGCCGCCGTGTCCAACGCGGCGGCCGGCGCGTCTCCTTCCTCGCGGTCAAAGGAACACGCTGAACGCGTTCTCCTCGCTCCCCACAGGAACCGGGTTCGCCACGTGTAGCGCCAAGGAGAGCGCGGCGGAGAGCGACGCCGACCTGGACGTGGACGGAGACGACACGCTGGAGTACGGCAAGGCCCAGTACACGGAGGCCGACATCATCCCGTGCTCCGGGGCCGGGGAGGACCAGGGCGAGGCCCGCGAGAGGGAGGCGCTGCGGGGAGCCGTGCTCAAGT
This sequence comes from Pseudoliparis swirei, assembly GCF_029220125.1. Lineage (NCBI taxonomy): Eukaryota > Metazoa > Chordata > Actinopteri > Perciformes > Liparidae > Pseudoliparis > Pseudoliparis swirei. Next base: position 19,252,259 of record NC_079395.1, on the reverse strand, counting down.
AGGAAGCCTCGGGCGCCGCTCGGCAAATGAAATTGCGCGGGATCTTTTTTTCCGCTCATAACAACCTGTTTTTCTTGTCTCCCGTGTTGCAGCGGCGGGATGCCCTCGAACAGAATCACGCCAGAGTTCTCCAAATGGGCCAGCGACGGTAAGGCGCTCAAAGGCACCATTTTAGTTTTTTTATTATAAAGACACACACACACACACACACACGGTCACTCAAAAGTCGTCAAGAATGTCGACAGAGTCCAGCATTGACCCCCCCCCCCCCTCCCTCCCTTACAGAAATGCCTTCAACGAGCAGCGGCGAATGCAGCAAGACGGACCCCAGCACCCCTTCATCCTCCTCCTCATGCTCTTCCTCCTCCTGTGTCCCGCGCACCTGTAAAAACAGCGAGATCGAAAAGTAGGTCACGCTTATATATGGTAGTGCGCACACACACACATGTGATGTCGTTTTCCCTGTGGTGGATCACTCACGTGGTAAATCCATGACATATTTTTTTTTATGTTTGAACAATAGTTTTAACTTAAAAATAATACACATCTGACTAGAAGTAGTAGCTTGGTGGCGTTGCGTACCTCCTCTGCACGTTATTTCTAGTAATTCAATGACAGACTATTTGTTTATCAGTGGAGCAAACCGGCTACGCTGGAGTCCAGACTTTCCAAGTCGACTCCGGGTCCCACTTTGGTAATACAAACCAAGTTCTGATTGGCTGCTGACGGGTCAGGTGACAGTTCATCAGAACGGAGCAGAGAAAGGAGAAACCAACACGTGTGTGTGTGAAAGGCCAGCGCTCTTTAATCCACTCATTTCCATTTACTCATCCATATTCTGCCACAAGTCAACAATCTCACACACACACACACACACACTCTGTCCCCTGCATGGGTAATAGAGGTCAGCTCATTGCGAGAGAGTAATGCCGCTGGGCAAGTGAGCAAAGAGAAAGAGGGATTTGGTTGATTGGTTGCTTCTGCATGTCTGGCATATTCTCCTGTTCTTTGACCCCCGCCCCCCCCCCCCATGCGATTTTACACACACACACACATTGAGCTGGGGGTCAGTCTTGTCAGTCGCCTCCCATCCCATACCCTATTTCTTAAAGTGATTTCCTTTGTCCACCTGAAGTGCTGTTAAGAATACCCCCTAAAAATCAGCACTCATTTCATTTTCGTAACCTTTCCTTCTTCACTCATTCCTCCAGGCGAATTGCTAAAGGGATGGTTCGGATTCTTTTGTTTTTCGGGTCGAGTCCGTCGGTCCGCTCCATTCTTAATTCATCTTGAACTGCAGGACGTCGCTTGGCACCTGCCGCTAAGCGCCGGTCTGCTTCTCCCCACTGGGGGCGTCCCGCCTGCCACATCCTGTAGGTCCAGACACTGACCACGGTTAAGGGCCTCATGCAACCCCACATCCAAACAAATCCGTACTGTTCCTTTAAGACGTAAATGACTTCTGTTCAGTGGGTAGTTTCTCCTCTTTGGAAACCCCAGTAAAAGTAATGACTAGACATGCACCGATCAGGTTTTTGGTGCCGATCACCGATCACTGAAATCAGTACCTCCCGATCCGATAATACCGATCACGGTGTCGATTGAAGCATTCTATTTATTGTGTAGCATTATTGCCTAGGACTATGAGGAAATACATATATAAAGCACCTCAAACATTAAAGAAATTACAGATTTCTTTAAACATTTAGGACTTTTACTTTGAAAAATGTCCTAATTGATACATTAAAATTGTTTGATTGCTATTGTAGGGGATTTCAGATATGTATGGAACACATCTGCATCATTCATTTCCTGGAACTCTTGGGGAAATCTATTTACAGGACTTTTTTTAACATACAAAAGTCTGACTTATTTTTATAAACTCTTCCTTGGTACAGTAAAAATGTTTTAATGTTAGCATAATTTAAGCTAAATCTCAGAAACGATCTATAAAGATACAAAATCAGTTCATTGTTTACTTTTATATGTTCATTGTTTGATTTGTCGACATCTTATTTTGAAAAACGGATGTTGTTTCACGTGGTTCTTTCCGCTAACTTTGCAAAACCGGATGTTGTCACATAAATCCTTCCGCTAACTTTATCAAAACCCTCGCGCGCTCCCGATCGAATGTGTTTACCGTGAGCATCAGTCTATAGGGGCAGACATGTGAGAGTCGGCTGAGTCGACCCAGAGATTCAACTCGGGGGACGGGGACGCCGCTCGGTGCTGAGGATCCCCTCGTGGACCTCTCACTCTGCGGCCCTCGCCGGGCGCATCGTCTCCGTTGCGATGCGCGGCGATTGAAACGTCTGATAGTTCTCGCAGATGTTACGTCATCTGATTGGACGTTTTGATCGGCCGTTTTGAGAACGCCGATCAAAACCGATAATGGGAATATCGGCCGATATGGATCGGCACCGATCAGATCGGTGCATCCCTAGTAATGACATCATTTCATTTAAGGAAGGTCTAAAAATGTGTGCATGTATAAGTATATATAAATATATATATTGAAAATGTAATTAATTGATTAATTTTAAAACATAACCAACTTTTGTGACCTTGTGCCCGTTGGTCGTCTCGCCCCGTTCTTTTGACTAACTTTAACGGTGTGGTTGCGAGCCGAGCAATCGGTTCGCTGTTGGGGAATATATTTTGGCCGTGAGCTAAATCGTTCAGCCCAACATGCCCTTCATGTAAGCGTCCGTTTAAAGGCGCTGAATGATTGCAGCGGAACGAGCAGCAGTCAGCTGGCTGGAACAATTCCCCGCCTCGCTCCGCCCCGCTCGCTCTAAATGCACGTATTTGTGGAGCTTCTGTGCCCCTCCGTCCCCAAATGAAAATGAGATTTGTCTCCTTTCGTTACATTGATACATTGTGTGTGTGTGTGTGTATGTGCAGCGTTAGTGAAATCTCTCTCTCTCTGTCTCTCTGTGTCTCTCTGATCCCAGATGGGTAATGATCTGGTCGCCTCCCGGGCCATCCTCGTTCCCTTGCTCATTCCCCTGCAAGATAAATGAGCTCTCGTGCACACGCACTCACTGACGCACACACACACACACACACACACACACGCACGATGCGCGAGACGCCTCTTTTCCCCCTCCAAGATAAATGGCCTCTCCAATGCGATTTCTGCCAAATTTGGTGCGCCAGCTGGAACAATGCGAAGATATCTCCATGTGGTTTCTGCAAATAATTGAATCTGTCCTCAATTTGGAAGTGATGAAGCTAGATTTCTGCGCTCTCCCCACACACACACAGACACACACACACACACATACGCTGCCCAGTCGCTTTCACTTCCCTTTCCCCTCTCTGGTTCTTCTCTTTATTGTCGTCGCTAAGCCACATTTCATCCTCTTTTCTTCCCGTCCTTTGTCTCAATTTTTCTCAGGCACTTACAAAACGCTCTCCCATCGGAGACCTACACACACACACTCTCGCACACACTCTTGCACACACACACCAAGAGAGAGATCGGGCTGAGGCAGGGGGAATCAATAGTGACTTAGATGTTTTATCGCGGCGTGTCAGTGTAGTTAAGGCCTCGGTTAACAGGCCGCAGCAGAGAGCGACGCTCTTAAGGGATTTACCGCCACTTTCTGCACAGCACCTGCGCGGCAGAGATTTATCATTCTCCCCCCCCCCCCCCCCTACCTGCTGGATGAAAATGTTTCGCCAGGATATTGCGTTGTCTTATTTTGAATGAATTGTTGTTGTTAATTTAATAATTTGCTGCTCGTGTCGGGGCGAGAGAGAGATAGAGAGAGATAGAGGCTGAGTGAGGCCAAAATCTAGGGAGACAGTAGATTAAGGCACGGGGCTGATTGAGATGGATTGTGGAGGTCCTCGGCTACACACAGACACACACACACACACACACTAATGAAATGAGCAATAGCACCGCACACGTCGGGGACAGAGCGCTAAATAGAGGGGAGGCATGGCGATCTATCCGTCTCTGTCAGGCCAGAGGGCCGGGCGGGGATGGGAAAGTTCTTTCACTCGCGTACATGCACACGGCATAAAAAGAGGAGGGGGGCCACGACGCCCGTGATGACGCATCCCGTCAGAAGTTTTCCCCGTTCGTCCCAGGTCCAGAGTTGTCGGGTGGGGGTGGGGAACATGTCCTGTGATCAAGTCTGATCTCGATGGTTTTCTCTTCTGTGTTTAGGACTGTAACACACATGTTTTGGAGGGTGTGTTCCAATACTCACAAGTGGCCTACATGCTCCACTTAGCCGTGCAACACTCCCCACTGACATTCGATGTCCACCTAAATTGACTTTTCCGTCCAGAGAGAGGCGCGAGAATCCTTCATGTTTGTTTTTTTCTGATTTTAAATGTATCGTTGCAGTCTGAACACAAGCTACATGTATTGTTATGCAACGTCACTGACATGCCTTTCCTTTGGATAGAAATGTCTTAATCTGTGCTTAACAGTCACCTCGTTTAAGAGTAGACTTAAGACCTTCCTCTTTGACAGAGCTTATAGTTAGGGCTGAATCAGGTTTGCCCTGGTCCAGCCCCTTGATATGCTGCTATAGGCTTATAGCTGCCGGGGGACGTTTTAGGATGCACTGAGTACCTATCTCCTCTTTTTTCTCTCCTTAAGGATGAATTTTCATCTCTCAATCACACGTTACTAACTCTGCTTTCTCCCCGGAAGTCCTTTTGACTTTACGTCTCATGGGGTCATCGGACCCTATGAGACGGCATAGATCCTATCTGCCTGATGGATCGTCTGGGTCGTGGAATTCCTGCTCATGACTACGCCACTGTCCTGTTGAGACTCCGCCCTCTCCTCCTCCCCACCGCCATCTGCCTGATGGATCGTGGAGGTCTCCATCGTGGAATATGCCTACTATGAACTATTCATACACTCTGTCATATTCATTGAATGTATTTTAACTCTAAATCTGTCCTTCTGTACACATTACATCTATTGCATCTGTCCATCCTAGGAGAGGGATCCTCCTCTGTTGCTCTCCTCCAGGTTTCTTCCCTTTTTTTCCCCCTGAAGGGTTATTTGGGAGTTTTTCCTGGTCCGATGTGAGGTTTTGGGGCAGGGATGTCTATGTGTACAGATTGTAAAGCACTCCGAGACAAATTTGTAATTTGTGAAATTGGGCTATACAAATAAACTGAATTGAATTGAATTGAATTATCTGCAGCAATACCCTGTTTCGCACATGCAGTGGTGTGCTTCAGCCTCTTGTGGCCAACAATAGTATTACAACAACAAACAATTTAGATCAGATCACCAGCATAATAATGTTGCCTCCCTACACAGTTAATCCACCTTCATACGGCGTATGCTCCTATGGATCATCAATAAGTCACAAGTGAAAACGTCTTCAGTTGAATCTTGAGATTTAGCTGCTTCCACATTGTGAGAACCGTGAGACTCGCAGCATCACCTGCATTCACACAACCTTTAAAGACCGGGACAGATCACACAACTGGGACCCCCTGCTCCACCCCGCCCCCCTCTGGACCTCTTAAGACTAATTCTCATGCCTGACATTCTTAAGGTCACAACCCAAGCGAAGCATTAGCTTCTACATGACATGTTTGGCCGGCTCTCAATTTCTATATATATATATATATATATATTTGTTTTGTTGTTGGCTCGCAAGACTGAAAGGGCTGAAAACCGCTGAGCCAGCTTAAACCAGTGAGTCACACAAATAGCACGCAGGGCTTAAACTCAAGGATTCCTTCCGTGCGGTTCTTGCTGCTGGAGAGAGGCCGTTTATCTCGCCGCTCGTCACATTTTGGACCCCGGAGAGTTTCCCTTTTTATAAATTCTTTTTTTCCTTTCCTCTGCACTCTGAAATCATCTCCTTTCCACCTCCATTAAATCTTTGCACCTCTTCCTGTTTGGATGGCCACGGCCGCATGAAGATAGATCGGCGTGTCCCTTTTTTGAGTTCTTTCATAGCTTTGGGAAGTTAAACAACATTTGTGGCGTGGTGCTCCATAAACCAGCTGTGCTGGATGAATATTCATGATGTGGATAGAATAGATGACCGAGTCAAACTTCTCCTCCTCCTTGGCAGAGTGACGGAAGGCTTTATTGGAGCTTTTAAAAGAGAGAGCCTTGTTTTAGGGACAGGCCCCGTCCAGCCCCGGGGCCCACTGCCGCTTTGCAGCAGGCTAATCAAGGCTAAATGGCTTTTTACGAGCCCACGGCTAATAAGAGGAGAGGGTAAAGCGGTTTATAAGGCGCGGAGTGGCGTCGGTCCAGGAGGCCCGACTCGTGACTTTATAGACGGCAGACGGCAACCGGGTCACGGGGGAGGAGCGGGAGGAGGTCGGCCTTCCACCCAGCGGAGCGTTATGAACCACTCCGAGCGTCTTGTGTCGTATGGAATCATTCCGCCGTGTAAGAGGAGCTGGTACTATTGGAATGAACCGCCGCCTCTTGTATCGTCTATAAAATGGCAAAAGTAGTGTTGCATCTGTTTGTTTATTTTCTTTTACAAATAATCGCTTGACCTTTTGAAACGGTGGAAACACAAAATAAACGGTGCGGCTCAACACCGGAGTGTTGAACGCCGGTCTGGGGACGCCTGAAATGTTTTTTACCTTTTCATTTCATCAAATGTTCAATTCTGTTTTTTGTGAACGAGCTTGAGGGAATTAGTAAAAGATGGATATGGATTAGGTGAAACCTGACTTGTAAAACAGGGGAACATTCTACTTGCACTGTAGCCTCTGATGTCTGGGGATGCGGCAAATGAAGCAATATCCTTGACACACACACACACACACACACTTATCAGCTACTTATCGTTGTATTCTGCTCTCTCTCTCTCCACTTGTCCTTCCCCATCCAGATCAATACCATAGATCAGCTAGCTACCAGGCTGCAAAATGACCACATCACCATAAACACACACACACACACACACACACACTGATATTGCGTATGGCCCGAGAGCGAACGGATGGCTGTAATAAACACAGGCCGGCTCCCGCGGCCTCATCTCGCTAGGCCAAATCATCATCACCATCATCATCATCATCATCAGCTGCAGCAGCAGCGTTGGTGGTCGGCGCGTATTAATTTAGTTATGGCTGCTTCATATGCTGTCGGACAGCGTTAAATGCACATTCTGTGCGACGGCGCCGCACATTAATCTTAGAAGCAGGAAGGAAAGGGAGGACGGCGGATCAGCCGAGGGAAGGATGCGAGGAGATGAAAAGCGGGAGGGCTGGGGCCGGAGGGGAAGAGCACGAGAGAGGGGGGGGGGGGCTAGCCTAGGAGACGGTGGAATGGAGTGAGGAAAGTGGGCCGACGAGCCGCGGTCATTTTAAGAATGTCAAACCACATGTTGAGCGACGCCCGATGGCGTTTTACTTTTTTATAAAAACATGTCATCCTCAACACTGCGTGACAATCACATGGAGAACTAGAACGGGCACTCGGTAGAGCGCATACCTTCGCATATCACAAGATTGGGCATTGAATTATGAACATGTTGGCATTAGTTGCATGCCAATTGGATGAAAATTGATTGGTAAAAAGAAGATTTTTACCTTTTCATGACTTTGACCCGATCGATCCCAAAATCTAATCAAATGGTCCCCGGATAATAACCAATCATCCCACCAAATTTCATGCGATTCGGTTTAATAATTTGTTAGTTATGCGAGTAACACGCATACAAATAAATAAATACACGGCGATCAAAACATAACCTTCCGCATTTTCAATGCAAAGGTAATCAAACAATGAACTCGTATATTTTGATTCGGCAGGGTCACGAGGTCCACCGCTCTGAAGCCGGTGGTCCCGTTCAACACACGGGACGAGATGCAACCGCCTTGACCCGTTTAGTTGTTACACGTCCGTGTGAACGAGGAACTTTAAAATAAACAAATACAAAAACATACGGGGATGCACTGACGCACCGTTTGCAGCACGGACACGGTCTGACGTAGCTCGTGGTGGAAATGACAAACGCTAAACATCTCTTCCTCTTTCTCCCCTCAGGGTGACGGAGGAGGAGTCCACGGCAACCACCATGGAGGCACTGAAGGCCCGAATCCGAGAGCTGGAGCGGCAGATCCTGAGAGGAGACCGATACAAGTGCCTCATCTGCATGGTGAGGATGACGGTCACGCAGCAGCACAGTGCCGATCAGGGGACAGGTGGGCCTCGTGGGAGGACCCCGACCCCCCCCCCCCCCCTAGTGGAGCAGCGCCCTCCTCGCTCCACTCACTCTCACGCCTAGGGTTGGGTACCGGAAACCGGTGCCAATGTGGTACCGGTTCCAATACAACTGGTATTACCCGGACCGAAACGCAACGCACATTTCGGTGCTTCTTTCCGGTGCTTCTTTCCGCTGCCTGAGCCGATTGAAATTGAAAAAAACTATTGTTGTGAACTTCTCAGGTGACTCCGCCCTGTCAGCAGGTTACGAGCCTCTCATATTTAAGTTTGACAGCGGAGGCGTGGCCGTGTGTGACTAGTGAACCCGTGTCGAGCACACCAGCGTCAGGCTGGACGCGACGGGGAGACCGTCACCGGTCCCCCTGAACACGTGGAGACCGATGATGACGAGCAGCCGTAACTCAGATTAGTACCGTATCGTTGATTGCAAGTCTTGCATTCATAAAAGTAGCCCAAGAAATAATAAATTAGCCATTATAACTATGCTTAAGCTAGCGCTAGCTCGTAGCTAACACGAGCTACGAGCGTGACAGTCTGCTAGCAGATGTGTTGGTGTCCAGCGGTCCCGGCTGTATACCCGGTGTTACCGGGAATATAATGACGGAGGAATAAAGACCGTGGGCCATCACTTTGTTTCAGTGGACCTCTCGCTGTCAGAAGCAACACTTTATTTGTCACGTGTCATCTTCAGTACCTCTGATTGGTTGTTCTCTTTGCCCATCAAAACAGTGACAGGATTAACCCTATAAGGTCTGCACATGACAATACAAATCACATCATATAATGGAGAACATATATTGTGTTTGTTAACAGTCTCATCTCCGTTGTTTGTCAGTGCTCCATGATAACGGCTTCTACAGGGAATATGGCCAAAGAGGTTTTTAATGTCCTCATTGTGCGTTTAAAAAAAAAAGTATCGGTTCAGGCACCGTTTAGGCACCGGTATCGTTTTAAAAGTACCGGTTTAGCACCGGTATCGGAAAAAACCCAAACGATACCCATCGCTACTCACGCCCCTCCGTCCCAATCGGAGGCCAGATCCTCCAAATTCTGCTCTTGTCAGGCCGAGCACGCCGCCGCCTGTCAGGGGCCTCTCCCAAACGCTGCTGTTTATTGTCTAGGACCGGGGGAGGATATTTACATATTTTTGTTGGTGCAGTTTTTGCCCCACTGACTGAAATCCAGGGGCATTTTAAAATAAATTGGGGGCACTTTTTTATACTTGTGCAATAACATTTAGACTTTGTTCAAATATAATAAATATACTTATTTAGGCTTACAGTAGATGAGCAATTGTCATCAAAAAATGGCAATAAGAAGACTATTAGGCAGGAGTCTAGAGACTCAAAGTGTTCTGAGATTTAAAAGAAAACATAAATCAGAAAATCATATTCAATGTTATTCTTATGCCTTTGTGGTTATATATTGTTAAATAAAATAAAAACACAACTATTAACATTTATAACTTTTTTCTTTTGTTTTTATAATAATTCAAATTATGTATATATATGTTTTGTCTACAGTACAGGCAATGCCGATAGGACACACAAAACAAAGAACAAAAACAAAACATTATTAAAGTATCAGAGGAAGTTATGGGGGCATTTGTTGCCTCGTGGTATCAGGGGCAACGTTTTATTTCTTAGACACAACTCTGCTGCACTCAGCGCGAGGCGTACATTATTTTGAAGCATCCACAGTCGGCGTGTAGATCACCTGTACGAATCCTGGTCACATGTTGTTTTATATTGTTCTCCAATGGGGGGGGGGGACAGATCTCAGAGCTGCTGTGATGTTATTTCATTGTTCCTCCCTTTTGTCAAACGGGCGTGACGTGTTGTTGAAGTGTGCATGTTGGGAGCCGTCTGCCCCCCCCCCCCCCCCGTCTCACGCAGCAGCCTTCTGTGTGTGTGCGCGTCTGTGCGAGTGGTTTTCTGCTCTTGCATGGCTTTGTGAAAGCTGAGTGTGTGTGTGTGTGTGTGTGACGGTTGCCTCCAGGAGAGGGAGGAGGAAATCCAAAAAGGGCGAGCTAGAACGCATTTGTGGACCCAGAGAGAGAGGGAGAGAGGGAGAGAGAGAGTGATGACGGATACAGGACCCACCATCACAGAGTTTGTGTCGAGCACCATCCTGTCATCCTAAAGGTCGCCGAGTGCCTGAGGTGACACGGAGGGCAAGGCACAGCGATCGATCACTCCCCCCCCCCCCCCCCCCCCCCCCACAGATGCTCGTCTCTCATCCGTCACTGTCCCCCATCTCTCACTCACGAAGCTCCCACACACACACACACACACACGTCTTACTTACTAATCTGTGTGTGTGCGTCTCTGACGTCGAAGTCACCGGGGAGGATTTTATTTAAGGGAAGCTGGGGAAACATTTTGAGTCGTTGGCGCCGCGGTAACGGCCCGCTGCTGCAGCCCGGTTGGTTTCATCCTCAGCGCCGTGTCCTCGTCCGTGGAGTTCTACCCCCATCTGCTGGTCAGCCGGCCTTGTTGGGTTTATTCAGAACATTATTGTATACAAAAATTAGAAAAATATGACATGTTAAGAAAGAAAGGAAGAAGTTCTTTAAACGAGACATAAAACCATACACGTAAACTAGCGACGACATTTTGGGGCTCTCCATTGTGCTCTGGATAATACTCTATATTCTGAAGGTGAACATGGAGCATCTTCCTGTTCCGGTGTTGTCGGTGGAAGTTAAGTGAAACCATCTGAAGCTGCAACGACCGGTCAAAGTAATGTTGAGATCAGTTTCAGCTTCTCAATTGTGAGTATTTTATATATTATTTTTGTGATAGAAAACACAAAATATGTGGCTTTTGGACCTGACAGTTAAAAAAATGTCACATTAGGCTTCATTAAGTGCATTTAGGAAAAAGAAAAACACATACTCTGACATATTTTGTCCCGGAGACTTCTCATTTAACCGAGAACGTGATGAACAGATCGACTACGAGCATTTCTGGGAGCGCGGGTCAGTCGACACGCCGGACACGCCCCTCACTTTTTCTCCCATCGACCTTCAACAACTTCCTGCTCATTCATATTTCTCATTATGTGGAGAAGCAAAGTTGGTGCGAAGGCAGTTTTTTTTCCAGCTGTACGCGCTCCCGCGCGTGTGTGTGTGTGTGTGTGTGTGTGTGTGTGTGTGTGCGCATGCGTGCGCGATCAGTACAAGCCCCGCCTTTATGATTAGCTGCCACCTTTCGCCCACCACCCCTCCCTCTCCTCACCTACCCCCACCCCTCCCCCCCACACAGAGGAAGCCTGCAATCCAGTCAGGTGCGGAGATCAAGAGCCTAGGGGTGTGGCCAGGGCCCCGGCCACTGGCCAATGAGGTCAGAGAGAGGCAGCCTAAGTCCCTCCCCCTCGGCCTGTACTGCCTGTACAGGGGCCTTGTGATCGGTGGCTACGGCAGCGGCATAAAGAGGCTCCTCCCGCAGCCCTTACGGAGGGTAAGGCGCTCCCTCCCTCCTCCGCTCCTCCCCCTCCCTCATCTCTCCGTTCTTTTCGAGAGGAAAAGAATAAAAGGGCGCCCATCGCATTGGGTTCACTCATGGCGCTCTCTGTCCCTCATCCCCTCCTCCCTCTGCCTGCCTCCCTCCGTCTCTGCTCGTTTGCCTGCCCGATATCGTGTGTGTGTGTGACCTGCAGGTTGCCGGTTCAGTTGCCCCCACCCCCCACCCCACCCCACCCAACATGCCGCCTTGCTCAGTGGTTCTATGGCTGCTGGCTGTGTCGTTTCGATGGTTAGTGGTCTGATGCTGTCGGTCAGGGAACGTGCAGTGTTGTTTCGGTGGTTACCTGTCGTGTCTGTGTGTGTGTGTGTGTGTTCGTACCAATTGTGGTGTTGTTTCATCATCTCCCCCCCTTCCCCTCTCTCTCTCTCTCTCTCTCTCTGTCTCTGTCTCTGTCTCTGTCTCTGTGTGTGTGTGTGTTCCTAGGACTCCTACACAATGCCGCTCACCTCTATCCAGTGCTGGCACGTCCACTGCGAAGAATGCTGGCTCAGGACTCTGGTACGCACAAACTCTTACACACACACACACACACACACTCACTCCTCCGTGCTTCAGGGCAGCTGCTCACTGACGTGCTGTTATTGCAGCCTCATTTCATAGTCGGTGAGTTTCCCTATGCAGCCGTGTTTCCCGTGGGGAGGAAGTCAAATGGAATATTCCTCATCTGACCTGTTCTCTCACTGCACACACACATTCTTCAGGCAATGCAAACACTTCCAGTTCTCAGCAGGGGGAATGGTCCCCAAAAGGCTTTTTAAAATGTTGGAATAAAGTGGTCAACTCCATCCTCCAATGACTTCAACACAGAGCCTCTGGTCTGCACACACGCACACACACACACACAGACACACACGCACACAGACACACACGCACCACTCAGTGGTTTCGGCGGTTATTAGTTGCTTAATGTGTTCTGCCGTGTGTAATTAGCTGGTGCTAATGTGGTAAATGGAGCGTGGTGTTCCTGCAGCGGGGGGGGGGGGGGGGGGAGGAGTCTCCCCATTGGCTGCTTTTGGTTTCTTTGCTGTTGTCTCCTCTTTTCTTTTTCTCTCTCACCTCACGGTCTCCTTTTATTTCCTGTAATAAATGTAAACATGGCGTTTCACAGACTGCGTGTTGCCTCCCCCTCCCTGACATTCGGAAAATAAAAAGAAGGAAAAGATTCCACCATAAATCGTCGCGTAGAAATTCCCCCAATCGTCTCAAAATGTAGCGCCTCCTGCTCATCTAAAGCCGCTGCGGTGCCCCTGCAGTCCGACACACAGCGGTCAACCCGCTACTGGTTTGTACTCATTGGGCAACTTCTGGGGTTGTGATCACTGACCCCTGATGTACTGGTGAAGTACTTCAGGGGTCAGACCCACAAAGTTCTATCGTTCCATACGGCAGCCCCACCGGTCACACGTCTGGCTCCATCCGAGTCGTCTCCTCTGAGTGCCAGTGTGGTGCCGGCGTATTTATCTAAATCTAAAAGAAGGTAAAAACCATGAAGCACGTGACCGTGACGCCGGCTTTACGGTTCTAATGAGTGTCTGGAGCACGCAGACAAAAGTGAGATCAACACTGATTGGCGAAGAACGTCACGTGACCACAACGCGTGTGTTTCAAATTGCTTCAGTAGAGTTTAATAAAAGTGTGTGTGTGTGGCCAGTCTCATGACTCCTCCATGTGTGGGGCATTAAACTCTCAGCCTAGAGACGGCTATAAAACAACGTGCGGGCCGATCAGAGTGAATCTCGTTAGCGCCGGCCCTTTATCGCCCGCCCACGAGAGCAACGAGCAAACAACACTTGATCGGCACTCGCGTCTAAATAACAACCTCCGGGGTTTCCCATCGGCCTCCAGACCACCGTGACCCATGACACCAGCTTCATTCTGTGGCCAAGAGAAGCCCATAAGACCTGTTGGGCTCACATAGACCCGTGCCCCATCAGGGGCTAACCCGGCAAGGGTTCTGGTGGGTCGGGTATTCCGGTAATGAGATCTCTGCATTCTGTTGGTCAATGTGAGAACGATTGCACTTATTGAAGTAACAGCGGCTTTTCAGTCCACTAGATGGTGCTGTTTATCCCCTTTATTGCCCCTGCAGGACCGCACGACGTCGATGGAATACAGTTCAGATTGTCTTCTTTTTTTTTTATCATGGCAAAACAGTTTTTTTTAGATGGGGGGGGGGGGGGGGGGAGGGATACATGGCGTCATGTATTGTCTCGTGACTGACATATGGCGATGCCTTCTGGAGCCATGTCGCGGCTGTCCCAGTGAGTCATGGAGGCCTCGCCTCTTGGCAACGTTTCTAACCTTTGTCTCTCCGTCCATCGCAGGGGAACAAGAAGCTGTGCCCGCAGTGCAACACCATCACCTCGCCCGGAGACCTGAGGCGCGTCTACTTGTAAAGGAGCGCACCTTCCCCTCCTCCTCCTCCCCAGCTCCTCTTTGTCCTTCCGATCCATTCCTCTAACCTGGATTTCATCGCCACCCTCAATGATCGCCGTTTGTCCCCCCCCCCTGCCCCCCTCTCTCTTTCTCGTGGCCTGGGTCGCCAGCTCCAAAAAGAAAGACAGAACCCAGAGCGAACAGAGACGAGGCGGCTGTCTCTGAGACTCCACTGGCTCCGTCTTGTTTTCTTTCCTGGGAGGTTAAAAACTGAACGACTGAGCAGAGCTCACCGACTCTCTGGCAGCAAGGCCTCCACCGAACCCCAAATAAACAAGGGGGGGGGGGGGAGACCTCTGGCCAACGGGGCTCGTTCCACCTGACGTACCCGTAACCCGGGGAGGTACCGACCACTGGAGGACTGCTAAGTCAGTGGAGACCCCCCCCAGAACCCTGCTGAGACCAGGCCGCTTCCTGCTGCGGGAGCTGGACCTGACAGAATTTCTTCATCCAGAATATAAAGACCCCCCCCACCCCACCCCCCTTCCTCTCTAGCTCTTCTTTGACATTTCGATGGTGCTGGACAACGGGCTCCACCCCGAAGACAGAAAACAAAAAGCTCCTTTTTTTTCTTCTTTTTTTCTTTGTTTGTTTCCTTTCCCGGAGAGACAGAAGCGGCGGCGCTTCATGCCCCGTGTTGCTGAAGAGAATTAAAAAATGTAAAGGGTAGGGAGGGGTCTGTCCACTAAAACTGAGCTTTCAACCAAACTGAGAATAACCTCACAACCTTGAAAAAGGAGATTGACACTCCTCTTCCACCTCTCCTCCTCCTCCTCACAAGCCCCTCCCCCTCTTCCTACCGTTTGTCGTGTTCTAGTGAAGTAAACCAAAATTTCTCCCCCTCCAAGATTCAGTGCAAGCACATGTAATATAGTTCCATGTATGTTTACAATGTTGGGTGTAAATGACATAGAGTTCACACACACATGCAGACACACACACACAAAGAAACAGAAGTATATAATATCAAAGTCCTGTTGTAAGTTGGAAGGATCTGGAATGATGTTTGGGTAGGGAAAAAATGGCTGGAATAAAAGAAGCCTTCTGTATTTTTAAGAAGAAAAAAATGATCATTTGAAGATCGGTTATTTCACTGTACAGGAATTTAAAAATGTAAGTAATAATAAACTTCTCGAGACTAGACGGTCAAGATTTAGGTGGTGTAATTTTTTTCTACAGAGGTAAACCTGAAAGATCGTCGGACAATGAAGCAAGGAGA
The DNA here is from genome assembly GCF_029220125.1 of Pseudoliparis swirei. Taxonomy (NCBI): domain Eukaryota; kingdom Metazoa; phylum Chordata; class Actinopteri; order Perciformes; family Liparidae; genus Pseudoliparis; species Pseudoliparis swirei. The sequence goes on along the minus strand of NC_079395.1, from coordinate 19,236,889 downwards.
GATCTTTTGTTAGTTTGGCCCAATGGAGAAACTCGCGTTGGCCTCCTTTCACCTCCATCCTCCTCGGTTGGAGGGAACGTCCAGAAACGTTTGGCTTCCCCTCCTCCACGGTTCTAAAACAAACGCTTTCTTTCCGTTTTTCTCCCACTGCTTAAAAAACGCTGCGGGACGGTCAGAAAAATGGTCTCGCTCCAACACACGAGGGAAGTCTCTGGGCCGAGGCTGAACCGGAGACTTCCGGAACCCGCAGCATTTTCTTCCCCGACCCCACCCCCCCACTCCGACCCCTCCCCCTTTTACGGCAGCAGCTGCAGCAGCGACCAAGGTGGTGGTGTGCTTTGTGTTTGTAAAACTATGTATTCTGTGATGTCTGTATTGTTGTAAGAAATGCTGAAGGAAAAAAATGAAAAAATAAAACTTCTCAAATACAGAAAGTAGTTTGGTTCTCACACACACACACACACACACACACACAATGGGTGGTTGTTAAAATACGAGAATGTTCCTGTGTTCACTCAAATAAAGCTGAGGAAGATGGCCTTAATGCAGAAGACGACTTTTCTGTTCATTTTTAATGACCCGTCTTTTTTTTATTTGTTATTTTTCGGTCGTCGATCTCCATCCAGTCTGAAGGGGTGTAGGATATTAATGTATCCTTTATATTGATCCCACAGTGGGGGAATTCTTATTTATTATCCTTTTGGTAACCGCCCTATTATTGAGGTTTCTCAAAATAACACACCCAAACTAAAAAGTGTGTATCTCTGCAACCACAAATGCTATTTAAGTCATGTTGGTGTTATAATGAAAGGCAACACGTGAGCCTTTATTCAGATGTGTAAATATTAGTGTTTATGTTACTGGTTAAGAGTAAATAAAGATGAAACGCAGCAAAAATAGGAAGTTTCAGGTTCGCCTAGAATCAGGATGATTATCTTTTGGAAGGATGCACAGCAAAGGTTTAAACTAACCCAGATAATAGCTCAATAAACAGTGTCTCTGCAAAGTTTGACTTTCAAAAAATAAAGCAGAACAATAGTTTGAGAGTTTTTAGGAAAGACAATTTCGGCGAGATCTCTAAAATGTTCATTTGGGCACATTTGAGCACCATCTGTGCCATTTGACTTTTCTCATGGACCAGATATTTCACCTTTATATTACTTATGGTGTTCAATACATCCAAATACATCAGTCGGTGGCTTTACAACAGTAAACCAAAGATAAAAGAAAGATAAAACAAAGTGGTGCTGTGCGCGTGCGTCCTTGTGCGTAATGATAATGTTCCCTCTCCACGCTTTATGCGGGCAGATATCTCCGCCAGGGCAGGGTGGGTTTAAAGAAATGACACGTCTTTGGAATCGTTGCAGCCAATAGAATCGATCGTACCAAGAAAGACGAGATTGACAGCACTGAGAGCCAATAGGATACAGAAAGGCGTCATTTGTTCAATGTGAAATACGCTGAAATTGAACTTCCTGACAGCTGACTTTAACCTCTCTCCGAATGTCCGCCATGTTTTTAAAGGCACAGACACATACACGGAATGTCTATCAGTGTTAATGCATAACATCGTTTTTTCTTCTTCTAATCAACAAAGATAATCATCATTTGCTAACCGCAAAGGGATGAAGCGATTCATGTGGCTGTGTTCGTTGGCTCATATCTCCGTGATGCTTCGGGGCAGAAGGATTCTGTAAAGATATTTAGAACCTGTGTGGAGTCCGCTTGCTTTTTGCCATCTGGCTTTTTCCGATAGCGACGAGCTACGTTTCGCTAGTTCCGGAAACGTGTGGGCCGACTCCTGACAAAATGATGAGCAATGAAGCAACTTGTTCAGTGTCTTGCTCAAAGACACTTTGTCACACAACTAGGGGGAGAAAGGGGAATCGAACCAAGTACCTTTTTGGCTACAGTGATGACCACTCATCCCCATGAGCTACAGCCACCACAACATGATGAAGATGAAATGCTGAGCTTTGGTTTTCATAGAAAAAAATGATTGGGGTCTTGTACCCTTCTTTATAGGAAAGAAAGCACAGGTTGATTTCTTCTGATGAACCTTTAAGCTCATTGTGAAGTTGCACATCCTGGTAGTTTAATCGCTGCGCAGGAAATCGTGACATGGCGTTCACACATTGGCAACCTTTTACAGTTGATTCAAACTTGGCCCGCCAAAAATGTCCACATTTCTACCGAGATAAAATATAACTTTTACTTGAATATAATGATAATATTGCTCACAAAAAACAATCAGGTTTGACATCCCCAGATAAAGTTAGACTTTAATCAAAATACCACAAAGCAACTGACAGTAAACATGAGGACAGCTCATACTCCAGTGTATATCTCCAGGTACGCCATGTATTGCCTGCTACGTAGAAGGGAGGGAGGGGGGGGGGGTCAAGAGCAAAGGTTTTGCCCCAATGTCCCTTAAAAGGTTAGTGTTGCCTTGCCGTTCTGTGTGTGTGTGTGTGTGTGTGTGTGTGTTAGATCAGTGCCGAGTCATTAAGACAAGTGTTGTCAGATGCTAATGAAGTTGTATTACGAGGGAGGAAACCACAGCGGGTGGGCTCAAGGTTTTTGGCGTCTCCAAGCCCACCCTGGTGCCATCATGGCTGTGGGAGGAGTCCACTATCTGTGATATGAATATTATAAGACCATTTGACTGAGAACAGGTGCAAGGACACATACCGGACGAAATCTGAAGAGGAACTATAATCACACACACTGACATCTATAAGAGGAACAACACCGACGAGCACTACTGTCAGCCGACGTGGGGTCAGTGGGTCAACGAGGGGGATTGTAGCCGCTCCCATGCGCGTGGCATCGCCACCTAGAGGACCGTCACCGCTCTCTCTCCGCATGAAACGCCCACCGAATCCCACCACTGCTATCAAAGCAGCTATCAGCAGATCGCCAGATGGTGTCAGCATGCTTGTGGAAATAGATGTGTGTGTGTGTGTATGTGTGTGTGTGTGTGTGTGGGCCTGCATAAACGGTGTGATATAGAGGCCAACCCCGCCAAACATCAGATCTAGATTAGCGACGCAACAATCACAAACGGTCTCCAGCATCGTGCTCAGATCGGCGTCCAAGCCCGTTTACCCGGACCCGGGTGGGTGGGGCCCTATGAGGCCCCTCCCACCCCCCAGTTAGCGCCCCTGTAAGTGCAGTCAGATGCTAATTAAGTTGCGGTGGAACGTAGGCTACCGACATCGTTCCGAGTCTCAGGACCAGACGACTGCTACTGTTGTACAGCTTTGTTTAACAAGTACATTGTTTTTAGACGGTGATACCTGTTCACAAAACATTTGTGTTGTGCCTGTTTGTTTTGTCGTGCAGCGTCACCCAAACCAACGAACAAGGTCTTGAAACGATGAATTGGACTCCGCGTAAAGACGCTACCTAGCTTGACACTTTACGGGCGGTTAGCATGTCGTTGGCTACCGGCAACCAGAGGTGTGATGTCATGCTACGTCGCTCCCTGGGCATTAAATGTCATTTAGCTGGAGCTTTTATCCAAAGTGACTTACAATAATGTGCATTCAACCATGAGTAGAAACTAGACTGCGGTAACTTTTAGCCGAGGAGGCTGGTTTGGGTTTGTTTTTCGGCTAGTCGGCTCCATTACGCGCTGTTAGCTGGTTGCTAGCATGGTGTTAGCTGCATGCTTATTGAAATAGGCCGAGGGAGCTGGTTTGGTTTTCTGTGGTTCGAGCCCCGCGAGCTTTTGTTATTATGGCATATGAATATTTTTGAAACATGATGTAACCACTAAAGAAATGTACTCACAGAAATATAGAGATGTGTCCACGTTTGGTAAATATAATATAATCATGTTTTCCCCCAAAATTGTTAGTACTGTGATGAGTGGGAGAAAAAAGAGTCCCAGTCTATGTCATTTTTGTTGTTTTTAACAATTGTTTATATTTGCACATTTGTATTTTCTATCACGTTACATAACTATATTGTGCTGATAGTGTCACTCTTTCACAAGTAAACATCTTAATAGGTCTCTGGGTCTGCTGCCATGGCCCTGCTGATGCCCCGCCCACTCCTCCTCTCTACCTCCATCTGCCTGATGGATCATGGAGGTCTGGATCGTGGTCCATGTCTACTAACAACTATTCATACACTCAGTCATACTCAATGAATGTGTTGTTACTCTGTAATGATTCATTCTGGTCACATGACATCTATTGTTCTGTCCATCCTGGAGAGGGATCCTCCTCTGTTGCTCTCCGGAAGGTTTCTTCACCTTTTTTTTTTACCTGTGAAAGGGTTGTTTATATTTCTTGGAAGTTTTTCCTGATCCGATGTGAGGTCAAAGATCAAGGATGTCGTCTGTCTACATACTGTAAAGCCCTCGGAGGCAAATGTGTATTTTGTGATAATGGGCTATACAAAATAAACTGAATTGAATTGAATTAATAGTGCTACTTGTTAATGGTTTTAGATTAGAAATATTTTTTAGAAAGTAGGGTGGATTTAATCAAGAAATGAGGAAGTATTTTTCCTGGTGGAAAAGTCATAAGTTATGTCAAGTATGGCAAAACATGTACACAATTTGAGTTGCAGTGGCAAAAATGTATGGCATCCGAATATTTCATTTATAAAATCGATAAAATATAAAACATACTTGAATATACATGATAACCTATCACAATCCTCCGAGAGAAGCTGGTCAGATGTCTGTGTGTGTGTGTGTGTGTGTGTGTGTGTGTGTGTGTGTGTGTGTTAAGCTCCAGGTTGGGTGCCAGAAGTATGAGGAAATCTATCCATGCAGAAAGAGGCCGTAAATGGAACCAGTTGACAGAGGAACTCCCTCTGGGCTGGTTGGAGTCATTAAGGCTCCACCCAAAACCACAAGCTCCGTTCACATGGTCTTTGGAGTCCTGTTGCATGCGCAAGCTCAGCAAAAACCACCAACAAATAGACAACAAATTGAGAAAGAATGAAATAAATACGGAGAATGCTTTAGTCACAACAACACTCACAACTAGAATGGGCACTCGGTAGAGCGCATATCTTCGCATATCACAAGATTGGGCATTGAATTATGAACATTTTGGCATTAGTTGCATGCCAATTGGATACAGATTTACCGTGCTATGGTAAAAAGAAGATTTTGACCTTTCCATGACCTTGACCTTTGACCCGATTGATCCCAAAATCTAATCAAATGGTCCCCGGATAATAACCAATCATCCCACCAAATGTCATGCGATTCGGTTTAAAACTTTTTTTGTTATGCGAGGAACACGCATACAAATAAATAAATAAATACATAAATACACGGCGATCAAAACCTAACCTTCCGCATTTTCAATGCGAAGGTAATAAACCACAGGTACACATCTTACTCAGGTACTTGTACATTACTTGCACTCACATTTTGAGCTACTTTATAACTCACGACATGTGACAGACACATACTTGAGTACGATACTCATAACTGTTGATGATTCTATGTGAACAATTTGTGATTGAATACTTGTGCTTGTAACTTGTGAGTATTTTGACACTGGCATTGTAACTTTCCCTCTCAGGTATCCCGCTGCAGTACGCAGTGTTATTCATCTAATGCAATGTTTAATCTGTAACGGTGGTTTTATCTTCATTATCAATGTGAGTAGATCATAGATTAGTCTGGATGACTTTAGTGTAATCTCAGTGATTATCACGTCTTTATAGGTTCTTTGAAGAACTATTTAAGCAAATGGTTCTTTAAAGAACCCTGGTTTGAAAGGTTCTGTGTGGAACCAGAAATGGTGCCTTAAAGAACCTTTTTTACGGTTCTTTGAGGCACCATTTCTGGTTCTTTGTAGAACTCTTTAAGGAAATGGTTCTTTGAAGAACCCTGGTTTGAAAGGTTCTTTGTGGATGCAGTGTTGCAGAGGGAACCAGTCGTCCTGCAGTGACACTAAGTCTCCACAGGGGGGCAGTGTTGGATCGTAAACAGCCTCTTAGATTTAACTTGATGAAATATTTAATATTTTCCTTTCGCATTTGTTAATATTTTTCCCACATTATCTTGCACAAAGGTGTCTAGGCGTGTACTAGATCACCAAAAGTCAAGCTCGGTGAGGTGCCTGACATTGAAACTCGAACGTCAAAGTCAAACTGTCAAAATGCAGCAAAGTGATATAAATGTACACCGAAGCCTAAAGTAGCAAATACAAGAATCCAACATGACGAGCCATGACGGGGAGAAAAGACGAGGAGCGAGGTCACCTCATCCGTTTCATCTGCTCCTTGTGTCCCCCTTCACCACTCCTCCTTTCATCTTGGCAAGCCCCTCCCCCCCGACCCCCAGGGGGAGAACACTGGCCCACTGTGTGTGTGTGTGTGTGTGTGTGTGTTAGGGAAAAGGGGGCTCTGGTGTGGGGTGTGTTCTCCAGGTCTTGCCACAAGATCCCCATCTCTTGAAAGTGGGGGATGACAACGTCAGATACTGGTGAAAAGGAGTAACAGCGTTGTGTGGAACACGAGTATCTGAGTGATGAGCCCCCCCCCCCCCTCAAAAGAAAAGGCATTATTTTTATTTCTATCATGTCTATTAATGCGACCACTTTGGGGTCCTTTTGGGTCTGCAATCACCTCAGTGTGCGAGCGGCCGGGTCTGGCCGCGGCCGGGAAGGACTCACAGTGGTCACTCTATTACCATGAAAATATAACATGTAGCCGAAAGCAGACCGGCCCTCAGAGCTCATTTCTGGGGAGGGGATCTAATTGGTTGATATTGAAAAGTGTGACCCGCCCCCCAGTCAGAGTGAGCACAAACACCTCATTTACATTTACTCACTTGTATGTGCTGGAGTAACTTTATGAGAGTGACTTTAATAATGTGTTAACGTGGTTTTAATGCATCACATGTTTGACTTTTACTTGAATACATTTCTCATCTAATCTGCCCCTCGGATCAGATCTTTAAGACCTCACTGTTATTTGCACGCGATCCGATCCGATTAGTGTGTCCGGGCAACACCGACCGATCAGCACTGGGTTGCCGTGGTAACCCAGCGCTACGATACCTTCCGGTGCCCGGAGTCCTGCCTCCTGCCTCGCTCGCTGTCCCGCGTGTGGCTGGGAACATCTCTTCTGTTTTCTTTCATTTCGCTTGAAACTGTTGTGTTTGTTTTTTTACTAGAAATACCTTTGAGCACTTTGCATTTGTCCAGTGTTTGTTGACTGGATAATCAGAAAGCGTTATCGCGATCAAGATGTGGAGTAGTCTGTAGCGGGAGAGAAGCTTTAGGGCCGTGTGGCCCGGCCCGACAGGCCAAGGTACAAGCGGCTAACGAGCTGAACTCGGCCCCCATTGGTTCTCAATGTTTAGCTACTTCCTGACTCTGGCAGGGATATGATATTTATAACTGGGGGGCTGTGTGTGTGTATGTGTGTGTGTGTGGGGGGGGGGGGTCCTCTGTCTCTGAAAAATACAGACAACCATACACACAGAAAAATAATGGTTCTTAAATGGTTCTTATAAAGACTTTGTGGTTCTATGAAAGAACCATCAGCTAAAGAACCGTTTTGAAGGTTCGTTGAGGCACCATTATAGTTTCTTTGAAGAACCCTGGTTTGAAAGGTTCTTTGGGGAACCATAAATGGTGTCTTAAATGACCATTTGTTGAATTTTCTTTGATACATCTTTGAACTATTTAAGGACATGGTTCTTTAAAGAACCCTGGTTTGAAAGGTTCGGTCTCGAACCAGAAATGGTGCCTTAAAGAACCTTTTTTAAGGTTCTTTGAGGCACCATTTCTGGTTCTTTGTAGAACTCTTTAAGGAAATGGTTCTTTAAAGAACCCTGGTTTGAAAGGTTCTGTGTGGAACCAGAAATGGTGCCTTAAAGAACCTTTTTTAAGGTTCTTTGAGGCACTATTTCTGGTTCTTTGAAGAACTATTTAAGGAAATGGTTCTTTAAAGAACCCTGGTTTGAAAGGTTCTGTGTGGAACCAGAAATGGTGCCTTAAAGAACCTTTTTTAAGGTTCTTTGAGGCACCATTTCTGGTTCTTTGTAGAACTCTTACAGGAAATGATTCTTTAAAGAACCCTAGTCTGAAAACTTCTTTGTGGAACCAAAAATGGTTCTTCTATGGCATCACTCTGAAGAACAATTTTCAGTTCCAGATGGCACTTTCATGTTGTGTGTACAGAGTGTGTACAAACCTCCCTACCCCACGTGTCAGGGCGCTTCACACACACACACACACACACACACACACACACACACACACACACACACACACACACACACACACACACACACACACACACACACACACACACACGGGTGCGTCGTGACACAACTTCTGGTTGCTGTTGTCTGGCGCCGTCGTCATCGTCGCCGGACAAACATCTCAAAGCTCGCATGCACATTTTAAAAACATCACATCCTGCTCCTTCGGTCTCCAACATGGCGTGACCCGCGTTGACCGCTTGATCCCCAGCTGGCGTCCACACACGTCAACGCTCATAAAGAACGTTCTCAAAACCAACACGGCCAATGCAAACTCCCCTAACGGCGGAACTTCCCTCTAAACACAACCGTCAGAATCCACCGAAGCATGTACCGTACACTACATTTGAACTTGTACTCACACAACGAATGTCTTGCAGTGCAAACAGTCGTCACTTTGAAATAATTTTCTCCGTGACACGTGAGGGTAACACACACAGGCGACTAATCTCTCCAAAGCCCGACTGTAAGGTAATGATAGGGTTTGTTTGCATGTTGCTCTCTGTAATCCCCTCTGAGCTCAAGTAAAGATCAACAAAAGGTGATAGACAACACACACACACACACACCTGTTGTGTGGAAGCAGGCGGTTCCTGGTTGTAGGTCTACTTGAATAAGCTATTTGCCAATATATGAGGGTAAAAAATCCAAGGATGATGAAGTGAAGATACTGTCATTGGAGTCTTCTCTCATATGGCAAGAAATATAAATGTGTCTTTAACCCTCCTGTTACCTTTAGGGTCAATTTGACCCCATTCAATGTTTAACGTCGGTGTTCTTTAGAGTCAATTTGACCCCAGGCTGTTTTTCACTGTGTCAAACATATAAGAAATATCAACTTTTTTATATATTTAAAGGGCTATTTAGGGAGTCAACAAACACACATAAAGTACCTCACACTTAAACTTGGGAAACAATATTAATTCTGATAATTTTCTGGAGGTTTTAATTGCTGCGGTCAAATTGACCCCGAGGGTAAAATATGTCAGTAAATATAAAGGTAACAGGAGGGTTAAGTGGACAAGGTTAATATATGGTTATTGTACAGCTGGAGGAAAGAAGTCAGCTGGTATTCTGATGGTCTGAGAGACATCAGACTTTAGTTATCCGCTCATAATTTCTGGGAAGAGACACAAGCCGAGTGCCTCATCGTCCCATTATATCAGAGATATATGGTCACATCAAAACAACCAACATTAAATATGTATTTTGATTTTGGGGTGAACTGTCCGTTTGCAATGGAGTTAAAGGTCACTGACGTTGTTTGCACATTCAGCTCTCCAGCTCACTGGAGGGGTGTGCTGTCTTCACATTGGATCATCAACTGCACACATAATGGTTTTCACATTTTTTTGTCTTTTATTCTCCTTTTGGTGGCACCTCGTCATCGATATCGCTGACGCTCGGTAGACGGGTACCAACGATGTGCCGGTGCCGTGCAGTCCGGATGCTTCCCGTTGCTCCTCGTGTAAAAAGTTAACTTTTAAGTCTCCTTCAGAAATACGGGCAATTTTGGGGATTTTTTATTTGACCCCAACAGAATGCAGATGTGAGACTTTGAACTGTTCACTTGCACCGCGTCAACGTCGATGTACTGAGTCCTGTTGCAAGAGCTCGCCGTGCAGAGTCACGTCCCAAAGCAGAGTCTGAGTCATGACCGTTAACAACACCAACGACTGGATTCCACAGAGAAAATCCATCTATTCATATGAGAAACAAAAAAATGTGTGCACATTTTGACAAGCTCACGAAAACAAGGATACCTTTACACACACACACACACACACACACACACACACAGGTTTACAATGGAGGCGCTCGGTGGTTTCACACACGCTGCAACGAGTCGTCTCTTTGGAAGAAATAAGTCGTTCCAGGATATCCTGAAGCGTTCGGCAGGTGCTTGTGAGCCGAGCGTTACTGTATGGATAGCCGAGCGTTTACACAGTCTTCCTACCCACCCCCCCCCCCCTCACTCATTGTGGATTACCACTCGGTGATCAGCCGGTAACACTTCCAAACTGTCAGCCTCTAATCTGTGTCATAATCCCGCGGTTAAGACGTGAGTTTGTCAAAGGGGAAGAGTCCACGCGGGGCTGTTGTTGGTGCTAAGACGTTGGCGGGCAGAGCGGGAGGCGTTGTGTTCGTACTCGCGCGGCGAGACAGAGCTCTGTTCGTCGAGGCTTAGCGCAGACGGGAGCGACGGTCCTGCTGTTTTAGCGTGCGCACACACACCCGCGGACTCACACAGGTCCGTTGATGGTTTAAGGGTCGGCACAGTGGCCTTAAGAGGGGATTGTAAGACATATTTAAACTTTTTTTTTTTTTTAACCCCTAACCCTTTGTCAAAATGGCCCCCGCCACTATACTTCACAGGAAGGTCAGAGGTCACACCGGAAAAGAAGTAAATGCTGAGTGGACATTTTAATTTTAAGTAAAACATTTTTGGATGAGGCTTTTTTTTTGTGGGGGTGTATTTTGCTTAATGACCCATCATGTGCTTCTAAAGGCTACACACATACACACACATACACACACAGACATACGCACACACATGTTGATGTTTAAGGGGGATTGTAAGAATTCATTATTATTATTATTAATTTGAACACACATTTTTGGGATGAGGCTTCCTTTTTTGGGGGGGGGGGTATTTTGTATAAGGATCCATCATATGCTTCTAAAGGGCACACACACACACACATTTTGGTGTGTGTTTACGCTGTAGCTGTTTGCTCACTCGAGGTAACTGCCATCTTCTAGGTGTGCAGATCAAAGTGTTATCTCTTTGTAGAAGGTACTTCTTTTGTACATCATAGATTATGTGTTCAGCTGTGTTGCTGAATCTATATATACATCGGATTGTCTCTTTCTCTTCTGCAATTTCCTCTTTGGATTTTTTTGTCCGTTTTCCGCCAAGTTGTGGGAACAAAGGTATCGGTGTCTGTTCCTGAGTAACTGTCATGTCAATGCGCCCTGTGTTCATAAAGGGGGTCCTAAAAAAACACTCGGAGGTCTCATTTAGATTACCCTTTGTGTGTTTGGACAACATGATAGAAACAGCTGTCAATGCACCACAAACTCAACCCTCACATCGTCTCACACTAACATCTCTTTGTCATGAGTTTTTTTACATCACCCAAATGTGGGGAATGTTTTTTTTTACAGAAATACACAAAGATTCCCTGAGATTTAAAAAAAAATTTCTCGTGGTTTTGGCCCCAAATATCTGGTCACTTTAGATAGAAACTAAAACAGAACAACGCACTCACACACACTCAGGTGGGGCGAACACTTGGAAACGCACAAAATGCAAGGATGTTGTGTGTGTGTGTGTGTGTGTGGGGGGCCACAGCAGAGCCGTCTGTCTTTGTGTTGTGTAGCTGAATAGATGACAGCCTCGGGCTCTCCACCTGACGGGCTGGCTGACTGCCGAGCTGCACGTCATTCTTGGGCTGACTGTATTCACCTGTTCAAATACATCCCTGAACAGATGTGGAGGGGGGGGAGGTTGTGTGTGTGTGTGTGTGTGTGTGTGTGTGTGTGGGGGGGGGGGTTACGGGCCCCTTGGTTTGCGTGGGTCCAGCTTGTACCACGCTCTCGCCTTCGTTCCGCTCTCTGTCCTCGCGAACCCTGTATTTCTTCTTTCGTTCTGTTTTCCGTGTCGCTCCGCTGGTCGTACGGTTTCCCCGATAAGGACGACGCGGCGCTTATCTGGCGGCTCCTGCTGCGGCTGACGCAGATCTTTCTTTCTGGCAGCGGACTCAAAAACACAGAGATAAGCCAGCGCTCATGAAGTCGTGCAGCTTCGGCTCAGGAGAGGGAACATGGCGCCCGGTTCTTTCCTTTTTTTTTCTCTTCCTCTTCCTCCTCTTTTAAAAAAAAAAGTCGTTACGTTTCTTACTATCAGCGAAATCCCGCGATAAGACGAGTAAATTGAAACTATAAATAAGCTCAAACAACTCTCTGTGCCCGAGAGCTCCGTCGTCCACCCTCGTCAATGAGGCCTGTGCGCTGGCTGACGTGTTCCTTCAGCATGAACCTGGGCTTTGTGGCTCATTACGAGTCAATCACGCATCACTCACTGGCGCACCACATTTGTATTAGTCTGTGGCTGAAAATAGTCCCACACACACACAAAAAATGCGCACTTGACGCAATGTTTCAGGGCCATAAAGCTGTATCTCCCTCAGATCAGAGGAGGTGCTGTCCACACGCAAGTTTGATTGACAGGTGGTTGGGGAGCACGGGGTGGGAGTGGTCAGCACGCCGGAGGAAGACGGAATAAAATGACCCCTTATTGATAAAGCTCCATCTCTGTGCAGTGATCTTTTCGAAGTCATGCACGAAGCTAAAATGCTTTAATATTTTCATATATTAATAATATATATGAAAATATGAAGATACACGTTAACACAGCGGTTTATCTAAAAAGAGGCCTTGTTAGACTGTCCTTGAGAAGAGATTGATAAGAAAACTAGTAAATAGGGTCCTTGCTTTGCAAATATTACTCTTGGTGGTGTTTTTTGTTTGTTGGGGGGGCGGGGGAGGGGCTGCTATTATCCATCCAGCTATAGACGGATATACCTTAAAACACAAGAAACCGAAAGGAGAGGTGCTTTTTTAATTTTCCTCTCCGTTACCCTCCAGACACACCGAAATGTCTCCTCAGTCGCCCACTTCCTCCCCCTCTTCTATCCATCTTCCCCTCGGCTCTCTCTCCCTCCCCAGTTTCTCCTGCCGCCGTGCATCGGGGGCCGAGGCATTTTGATGTCGTCCCAGACAATGGACGATTTGGGTGATTTCCTGTGCGCCAGTGTCATGTGATTTTGTCCCGAGGCGGTGCTGTTCCGGGGCCTTTTGTCTGGCGGGCCTGAGCCGTGGAAGTCAGACTTCCCTCTTTCTCCCCTTCCCTTTTCATGTGGCCTGTGTGAATGAGCCGCGTCCACGGCTATTGTGGCGTGATTTAGTGATTTAGCCATTGGATCCAGTGACCGAGGGTTTGACGTGCAGTGTTAACTGTGTATTTGATACTTCCAGCCAGCTCTTTCACAGGGATAGTCTCTCCACATTGGTTAGACTCGTGCATTGTGGGAAACAATAGCTTTTGTCACGTTGGATAATGGAGGTTTTTTTTTAGAAAAGAGTATTCATGTTCCTGTGGCGATCAGATGCGTTTAATGTTTAAGTTGCATTAAAAAAATGATCGCGCTGTAATCCTCCCTCGCGGCGTCCTCGCTTTCCTCGCTCCTCAACGTTCAGATTAAGTCGGTCTTAAGTTCACGCAACGCCGTCTTCCCATTGTGATTGACATGCCACGAGAGCTGAGCGGAACTGATGTGGCGCTGTTGACAGCAGGAAGTGTGTGTGTGTGTGTGTGGATGTCAAAGTTTTGCATCAAATGCCAAGTGCTAACCTGGACGGACAGGGATGGTTGAAATGATCGTAATCAGGTAAAAGTCAGCCGTATTGGAGGTATTCTCTCTGCTCCGGCATGTTCCTGACCCGAGGATATGAAAGGAGGCGTCGGCACGCCACGAATCTGAGAGCCGGGCCTTCAAATCCCAACCGCTGTCACTGGTGCGATCACATGCATGACCGCACAGTCTGAGTTTGAGAACCGAGCGAGGTTGTGCTACGCGACGTCTCACTGAAGCCCCGACCAGGAACTTTCCTTTGGGGCTCGAGACCTTTTTATTGTGGAGCTGGTTGTATTTCATCCGCAGGGTAGAGGGCCTAAACGAAGTCCAGCGAGGCGAGAGATGCCGAGCGGTTAAAGAGAGACCGGCCGCACGGTGGAATGGCCGAGTTTACTCTGACCAGCAGCCCTCTTTGGTTTCTCGGTTTTTTAGATCACTATCGAAACTCCGACAACAGTTGGCTTCTGGAGGAACGTTTCCTCGATAAGTAGTCCCAGGACTAAAATCTAAAATTCACGAGGATCTTCTCGGTGATAAAAAAAAACAACCGGAGGGCAAGGCGGAAATAGTTGCGGGTTTGATTTATTGAGGAAAGCGACAACTATTGTTTGCGGGTGTTCTACCCTGCAATTAAAGGGTCTGCGTGGGTAGCGGCGTGTTGTTTCAAGTACAGGTGAAGCAGTGCGATACAATCCAGGAAGTCCAGTTTGAGTTGGAGATCCGTGAGTTTGCGAAAACAAATATCACAATGAAGGATGTTACGACTCCGGAAAGCTGCGTGAGTCGGATCACTCGGCACGCCATTCACATCACAGAGGGAATTTGCCAGGAATGTTGCAGGTGCTCGACTGGCAAACGAATGTGTAGCCAAGGATTTGAGACATAGCTTTCAAACACTTAAACTTACAATATCACACATTTCACCATTTGTACACATACGACATCCCTGACCTTTGACCTCACATCGGATCAGGAAAAACTCCCAAGAAATAGAAAAAACCCTCTCAGGGGGGAAAAAAAGTGAAGAGACCTTCAGGAGAGCAACAGAGGAGGATCCCTCTCCAGGAAGGACAGGTGCAATAGATGTCACGTGACCAGATGAACAGTCACATAAACACATTCAATGAATATGAGAGACATTATGAATAATTAGTAGTAGTCATGGACCACGATCCAGACCTCCACAATCAATGAAACAGAAGGAGGTAGAGCGGAGAGGGGGGCATCAGGCAGGAGGCAGCAGATCCAGGCAGGTCCAATGGACCCTGTGAGACGGGAAGTCACAAAGACTCCGGGGAGGAAGCAGAGTTAGTAATGTGCAGTCCTTGATATTTGCTTCACATGGGAGTTAAAGGACATATTTAATGCATACAGATATGGCAGAGTCCAATGCGGAAACTAGAAGCAGCATGTCTCTCTCTTACAGAATAAACAACCATAATCAGAGTGTAAATACATTCTGGGAATTCTTGGTCGCAGAATGGGCTTCAGACATTGGCTCTGTGTGTGTGTCTGTCACCTGTTGGCTTTGATCACACACTTGATCTTCCGCAATGTGCACCACACACACACAAGGGGCCTCCATAATGCTTGTCCTTCTTCAAGATAGGACAAGCATCATCTCACTCTTCCGGTAAGCTTTGGTTGCCAGCTCAACAGCGAGCATGACTTCTTCTTCTCTCCCTCCCGCTCCCTCTTGCTCAGTGTGTCTCATGTATAGTTATCCCCCTGCCTCCCTTAATGATAACGATACATGCAACAAGTGTAGTTTATTTGCTAGGTTGGAGGCAGGTCTAACTGGGTTAGATGCACGGCTCCGCGCTATCGAAGCTCAGACAGCTATGCTAGTTAGCCCGCCCTCTCCCGTAGTCGGCGCGGAGCTACAGTCAGCTGTTAGCTGTGCCCGCGGTAACCGTGCAGCCGGATGGTTGGGTAACTGTTCGCAGGAGTCGTAAGTCTACACAGAAGCCCGCTGTGCACCAACCACTTCACGTTTCGAACCAGTTTTCTCTGCACAGCGACACACCCGCTGAGGAACACACCCTGGTTATCGGGAGCTCTATAGTCAGGAACGTGAAAATAGCGAAGCCACGGACCAGAGTCGTGTGCCTCCCCGGGGCCAGAGCGGGCGACGTGGAGTCTTGTTTGAAGCTGCTGGCTAAGGATAAGCGGAGATACAGTCAGATTGTAATACACGCCGGTGGTAATGACGCGCGAGCCCGCCGCTCGGAACTCACTAAAATTAATGTGGAATCGGTGTGTGCTTATGCCAAGGCGTTGTCGGACACCGTAATTTTCTCTGGCCCTCTCCCAAATTTGCAGACAGACGAATTGTATAGCCGAATGTCGTCTTTCAACCGCTGGCTGTCGAGGTGGTGCCCAGCGAATAATGTGGGCTACGTAGACAACTGGAAGACTTTCTGGCGAAAACCTGATCTGATGAGGAGAGACGGCATTCATCCCACGTTGGACGGAGCGCGTCTCATTTCTGCGAATATGACCAAGTTGATCACCGGACTTAATCTATGACAACCCAGGGTTCAGATCAGGAACCGGGAGCAGAGTTGTAGTTTAACACCCTTCTCTGCTCTTCCATTCGAGCAGTTACCCACCCTTGACTTTAGAGTAGAGACTGTGTCTGTCCCACGGCCACTTCAATTAAATAAATCAAAAGTAAGCAGAAGAGGAGTCGTACACAATAACCTTATACAAGTTAACACAATTATTTCAGCAGTGCAACAAAATAGGTCTATTAAATGTGGTCTCCTAAATATTCGATCTCTGTCATCTAAAGCTGTGTTACTGAATGATTTAATATCAGATAATCACATTGATTTATGTTGCCTAACTGAAACCTGGCTGAGCCATGAAGAATATGTCTGCCTGAATGAATCGACTCCTCCAAGTCATATTAATACTCACATTCCTCGAGGCACCGGTCGAGGAGGTGGAGTAGCAGCCATCTTTGAATCGAGCCTATTAATTAATCCTCAACCAAAATTACACTACACCTCATTTGAAAGCCTTGTTCTTAGTCTTTCACATCCAACCTGGAAAACACTACAGCCAATTCGATTTGTGATTCTGTACCGCCACCAGGTCCATATTCAGAGTTTATATCTGAATTCTCAGAATTTATATCAAGTTTGGTTCTTAAAACCGATAAAGTTATTATTGTTGGAGATTTTAATATCCATGTGGATGTTGATAATGATTGCCTTAGTGCTGCATTCATCTCCTTGTTGGACTCGATTGGCTTCTGTCAGAGAGTACAGAAACCCACTCACAGCTTTGGCCACACGCTTGATCTTGTTCTTACTTATGGCGTTGACATTGAGCATTTGAACGTCTTCCCACAGAATCCTCTTCTGTCAGACCACAACCTCATAACTTTTGAATTTATACTACCGGAGTGTACTCCGTTAGTCAAAAGTTTCTACACTAGATGTCTAACTGATAGTGCTGTAGCTAAATTTAAAGCGATTCCTTCTGTATTTGATTCGATACCACGTCTCAATATAACAGAGGACTCCTGGTCTAACTTTAGTCCGTCCCAGATTGATCATCTTGTTGACAGTGCCATAGGCTCTCTGAGAATGACACTGGACTCGATAGCCCTCTGAAGAAGAAGACAGTGAGGAAGAGGAGGTTTGCTCCCTGGTATAACCCTCAGACCCGCAAACTGAAGCATACGTCACGAAAGCTTGAACGCATATGGCGTTCAACTAATCTCGAAGAATCCCGCTTAGTTTGGCGAGATAGTCTTAAAACATATAAGAAGGCCCTCTGTAATGCCAGAGCAGCCTATTACTCATCAATAATAGAAAAAAATAAAGACAACCCCAGGTTTCTCTTCAGCACTGTAGCCAGGCTGACAGAGAGTCACAGCTCTGTGGAGCCGAGCATTCCTATAAACCTCAGTGGTAATGACTTTATGAACTTCTTTAATGAAAAGATTTTAACTATTAGGGACAAGATTAATAATCTCTTGCCCATAACCAGTGCCAATCTGTTCTCAAGTGGAATGGCCTTGGAAACCGCTGTATGCCCTGGTGTATATTTGGAGGATTTTCTCCTATCAACCGTGACCAATTATTTTCAACGGTTTCTACTTGAACACGTCTACCTGTCTCTTGGACCCCATCCCGACGAGGCTGCTTAAAGACGTTTTGCCTTTAATTGGCGGCTCTCTATTAGATATTATCAATGTGTCTCTGCTAACAGGCCACGTACCACACTCCTTCAAGGTGGCTGTTATTAAACCTCTCCTGAAGAAGCCCACTCTGGA